>NW_007052755.1:93292-113721 GCF_000164805.1 Carlito syrichta
TCACAAAAAATCAGCCGGGCATGGTAGCGCATGCCTGTAATTCCGACTACTGGAAGGTTGAGGCGGAAGGATCGCCGGAGCCCAGCAGGTCGAGGCTGCGGTGGCCGGGATCGGCCACTGCACTCCAGTGAGACTCCAACTCAAAAAAAAAAAAAAAAAAAAATCACTCCCACCCTAACTATGTCAGCAAACTATATCAAACTATATGATCTACAGTATTATAGTTATTTTAAGCCCTTGAGCTGATGTTCTAAATTGACATTACTGTAACAGTAATTTGCTGAAATCCGAAACAGTAAAAAGCAACTCACAGTGATCTATCACAGAAACAAAGAACAGGGTACCACATGTTCTCACTCATAAGTGGAACCTGAACATTTATCAAAATACTATAAGAAAGGAATTGACAGTAGTGGGAAACTGCCAGAGGAGTGGGAGTGCGGGGGTTGCATAAATCAATAAGGGTACATGGTCTCAAATCAGGTGCAGTGGGGACCAAAGGAAGCCCAAATTTTACTTTACAATGACCACTTATGTACCTAATCCTGAATGGTACCCTGCATCTTTAAAATAAATAAATCAATAAATGAAAACAAACGGAACAAACAAAAATAACACTAAAGACTCAAAACTCCCAGAAGACTGCAAGAAGGCTATGTAGAAAGAAAATCATAATTAGGTATGTAATAGTCAAACTACTGAAAACCTAAGATATGGAGAAAATTTTATAAGCAAGTAGAAAGCAAAGTCATGTTATATACAGATTATTAATGATAAGAATAAGTCGTTACATTTTTTCAGAAATAATAGAGACCAGAAGACAATTGAATAACATATTTTATGTGCTGAGGAAAATAAACTGCTATATAGAATTCGGTATCTAGCAAAACATTCATCAAAAATATTAACCAATAAAAAGGAAATCATTATATCAAAAACACCTGTACTTGCATGTTTATTGTAACACTATTCACAATAACAAAATTATGGAATCAACGTAAGTGTCCATACACACACACACAAACACACACACACACACACACATACACAGACATATACCATGGGACACTATTCAGCCATTAAAAAGAATGAAACCATGTATTTTACAGCAACATGAATGGAACTGGAAGCCATTATCCTATGTGAAATAATTCAGAAACAGAAAGTCAGTAACTACATATTTTCATTTATAAGTGGGAGCTAGACATTGGGTACATATGGACATACAGACTAGAATAACAGACATTGGAAACTCCAAAAATTGAGAGGGAGTTGAGAAATGAAGTACTACCAATTGGTTACAGTGTAAACTATTCAGATGATGAGTGTACCAAAAGCCCAGAGTTCACCACTATACAATATATCATGTAACACTACTGTACTTGTTACCTCCAAAATCTATAAAAATTTAAAAAGACTATCTATCTATATCATGTAGTCAAATATGAAAAAAAAGTTGACCCATAAAGACAGAACTTTTCTCTAGTAGAAATTTACTAGAAGAAATGTTGACAGTTCTTTAGGCTAAAAGGTTATAGAATCTGGGTTTTGCAGGTAGTAATGAAGTACACTAGAAAGTGTGTCAATGTGCTGGAAAATACGTGAATATTAAAAAATGTGTCATCTTCAAGGAGAAAGCATCAATGTGTTTTAGTCCTTTGGTTATCGGTTTCTTTTCCCTTTATTTACTAATTAAATTTAACATTAAAAAATATGTGGCACTTAAAAGCTCAAATATGGGACATAGAAGACAAAAATATAGAAAAGATCAGTAAGATTGATGGATTCATAGCCAGGATTGACCAAGAAAAAGAAGGCAAAAACCCAGATTAACACAATCAGAAATACAAAAGATCAAGTCACAACTGACCCTGAAGAAATACAAAAGATTATCAGAGACTACTATGCACACCAGTACGGAAACAAACTCAAAAACCTAAATGAAATAGAGAACTTTATAACATCACTACAATCTCCCAAGGGTGAAACAGGAAGAAATTGAGACCCTAAATAGACCAATAACCACCTAGGAAATTGACTCCATCATAAGAAAACTACCTACAGAAAAAAAGCCCTGGGCCAACTGGCTTTCCAGTGGAACTCTATAAAACATACAAGGAGGAGCTGATGCCAATCCTATTGAAAGTATTCCAGGCATTCGAGAAAGACAGAACTCTCCCCAAATCAGTTTATGAAACTAACATCACACTGATATCCAAACGGGGCAGAGATCCCACAAAGAAAGAGAACTACAGCCCAATTTCCCTGATGAACATATATGCAAAAATTCTCAACAAGATTCTAGCAAATCAGATCCAACAACACATCTCAGAAATCATCCACCATGACCAATAAACTTCATCCCCAGGATGCATGGCTGGTTCAACATCTGTAAGACCATACATGTAATGAAATACTTCAACAGGTATAAAAACAAGAACCACATGATTATAACATTAAATGCAGAAAAGGCTTTTGATAAAATCCAGCATCCCTTCTTGATAACAACCCTTGAACACCTAGGCATAGAAGGAATATACCTCATAATAGTAAGAGCTATCCACAATAAACATGCAGCCAACATATTGCTTAACAGGCAAAAATTGGAAGCATTTCCCCTGAAAACTGGAACAAGACAAGGCTGCCCACTCTCAGCCCTCCTGTTCAACACAGTGTTGGAAGTCCTACCTGGAGCAAAGAAAATAAGGAAGTCAGTGGTATCCAAACAGGAAAAGAAGGAGTTGTTATACCTCCTTGCTAACGATATGATCCTATCCTTGAAAACCCAAGAGAATCTGTCAAAAACCTCCTTGCAATGATAAAAGACTGACAAAGTCTCAGGGAACAAAATAAATGTGCAAAAGATAGTTGCATTCTTACAAATCAACAACATACAGGCAGAGAAACAAATAAAAAGCACAATCCCATTCACAATAGCCACACACAAAAATGTAAATACCTGAGCATCTTCCTAACCAGAGAAGTGAAAGACCTTTACAACAAAAACTACAAAACATTGCTCAAAGAAATCAAAGAAGACACAAACAAATGGAAAAATATTCCATATTCATGGATTGGAAGAATTGACATTGTTAAGATGTCCATCCTACCAAAGCCAATCTACAGATTTGACATAATACCCATTAAATTACCAATATCATTCTTCTCAGACCTGGAATGATGATAAAGAACTTCATATGGAAACATAAAAAAACCATGAACTGCCAAAACAATCCTTAGCAAATGCAACAAGGTGGGAGATACCACATTTCCGGACTTTAAACTCTACTATAGGGCTACAATAATCAAAACAGCCTGGTATTGGTATAAAAACAGGCATATAGACCAATGGAACAGGATAGAGATTCTGGAAGCAAAACCTCAACTTCTCAACCAACTCATCTTTGACAAAGCCTCCACCAACAACCACTGGGGAAGGAGAACCTTTTTTTCAGTAAATGGTGCTGGGAAACCTGGCTGACCACATGCAGAGGATTGAAACAGGACCCCTACCTATCACCATACACAAAGAGCATCTCTAAATGGATCAAAACCTAAACATAAAACCTCAAACTATAAGAATCTTAGAAAATATAGGAGAAACTGTTATGGAAATTGGGATAGGCAACCAATTCCCAATAGAAACCCCAGGTGCCCATACTGTAAGAGGTAAGATAGACAAACAGGGTGACATCAAACTGAAAAACTTCCGCAAGGCCAAAGAAACCATCAAGAGAGTAGGGAGACAGCCCACAGACTAGGAAAAAATATTGACACTGTATATCTGACAAAGGCCTAACATTCTGGACGTAGAAGGAGCTCAAGCATGCTGAAAGGAAAAAAACATACAACCCTATTAAAAAGTGGGTAAGAGATAGGAATGGACACTTCTCAGAAAACATACGAGCAGCCAACAGATACATGAAAAAAATACTCAACCTCACTAATCATCAAAGAAATGTAAATTAAAACCACACTGAGATACAACCTAACTCCAGTCAGGATGGCCATCATCAATAACTAAAAAACAACAGATGCTAGGGAGGATGTAGGGAAAAGGGAACACTTATATGCTGTTGGTGGGAGTGTAAACTAGTACGAACTCTGTGAAAAACAGTGTGGTGATTTCTAAAAGACCTAAAAATTGACCTTTCATACGACCCAGCAGTCTTCCTTCTGGGAATATACCCAGAGGAACTCAAATCACTCTATGAAAAAGATACTAGTACATGCATGTTTATTGCAGCATTATTCACAATCCAAAAACATGGAACCAACTGTGCTGCTTATTGAAACTGGACTGTATTAAAAAAAAAAAAAATGAAGTTCCGGCGCTGTTGCTCATTCCTGTCATCTCAGCACTTTGGGAGACCAAGATGAGAGGATTGCCCGAGCCCACAAGGTTCGAGAACTGCCTGAGCAACTTGACGAAACCTCATCTCTACAATAAATCAAAAAATTACCCTGGCATTTTGGCACATGCCTGTAGTTCCAGTTACTTGGAAGGCTGTGGCAGAAGGACCACCTGAGTCCAGCAGGTCGAGGCTGCGGTGGCTGTGAGCATGCCACTGCACTCCGGTCAAGGCACTAGAGTGAGACTGCAACTCAAAAAAAATATATATATATGGTACATATACTTGATGGAATATTTTGCAGCCATAAAGAAGGACAAGATTATGGACTTCACAGCAACTTGGATGGATTTAGTCTATAATACTCTGTGATCCATCTCAGAAACAACTGAGTACCACATGTTCTCACTCACAAGCATACCCTGAGCATTTATCATAATACCATAAGAAAGGGATTGGCAGAAGGGAAAGAGGCACATAACATCAATAAGTGTACCTGATCTCAAACCAGATGAAGTGGAGACCAAAGGGAGAACCAAACTTCCCCTGTACGATGACCACTTATTCCCTAATTCTGAATTGTACCCCACATCTTAAAAATAAATTAAATAAATAAATAAATAAATATTGCACTTAATCAAAGTAAAGGAGCTTTGATTAAGTTCAAAATTCAGCAGTTAAATGGAATTTCAGTAATTTACACAGAAGGTGTTTATGGACTCTGTCCTATACTCTGACCAGCCCTTAGTCCTACAGTTTTGTGGTAATTATCTCCATGAACAACCAGAGTGAGCTTAGTTGTATATTTTTTCCCAGCTAATCCTCTGAATGAAAACATAGGTGGCTAGCCCTTGATTTCAGCTTTTTGAGATCCAAATTAAAGTGTCTAGCTAAGCTATATGCAGATTATTGATTATATGCAGAGACTGCAAGACATTAAATATATGTTGTTTTCAGCTGCTGTGTGTGTGTGATAGTTTGTTCTACTACATAGAAAATGAATATAGACATATAGAAACATTATGCGTATCTACAGTATAGTGTGATTAATTAATAAAAACATCTAAAAATACATCTAAAAACTTCCCCAGTTGCATAGAATCAGTCAATGAAGTGTTTATTTGAAACACTATTTTATACAAGGGCAGGTAGCCTGGATTTTGGCAATCCTTTGCAGTCTGTTTTCTGAGCATGCTGCTTATAAGAAAGTTAAAAGAATGATAGAAAGTTTGACTTGTCTTTCTTTTTTTGTTGTTTTAACTCTTAGTTTGTAGAGTTCTGACTGTTTTGCAGACATCAGCTATATCGTACCAATTTGAGCCATCATGAGGCCTTTTAATAAATATTATCCTAATAACTCCTTATGTGACTCACTTGCCTTGCCCTCTTAGAGCTTCCTTTAGTGCAGTAGTGGCATTCAGCACTTAATTCTTACGTGTCAGGCTAGAGGTTGATGAGACAAAAGAAACCTAATAGTTTTCATGGTCTAACTAGAAAATGGCTAAGTGCCAGGATATGAAGTATTTTGTGAGGTCCCCCTCTTAGAGGAATCTCTTACAAAACTCTTATGGCCCAAGAAGAGAAATGGGGATGTCAATATCAATGTTATTTACTGAAAGGGTGCCTGGGGCATGCACTCATGATGAATTTCAATACTATCCCAGATGATTAGTGATTGATTTATAGAAGATCTAGTTGACTCCATTGTATGGTCTGAAATATGATCACTGTCAAGAAGAATTAGCTGTTTAAAGTTTACTGTAGTCCTAAATGTTATTTTGTAATACTAGAAGTAGTATTAAAAGTAACCTTGTTCCCTATTTAGTCTACAAAGAATTGAATAATGTGGTATAATTACCCTTTATTGATATCATTTTGAGTAGTCCTGGGAACATGAAAGATCATATTAAGTTACATAATTATGTGACAACTCTAAGAAAATATTTCAATTTAACATTTCAAATATCACAACCATTTAAAAAAATCAGACCCATTTTGGTAATGATGATATTTTATTAATATTAATGACATATCTAATAACAGAAAGTTACTAATTCAATTAAATATATGACCTTGAAGAAATGCATGTCCAGGTAGCCAACAAATTATAAAATTACAAAGTCATAAAATAATGTAAGATCACTTATGACCTATTTTAAGTAAAAACAGGAAAAACTCAACTACCTATTACTGTGCTCACCACTTGGGTAAAGTCTAGAAGTATGTATTAATAGTAAAACACTATTAATCCTGAAAAAAAATTTCAATTTAAGATTCCAAGTAGAATCAGAAATCTTTATGATATTTATAGACTAACAAGTAGGCATATCAATATTCTACAATGTAAGAGACACTGACAATCTCCTCTGGCCAGGATGAAGAAACAGGAACAAGATTTATCTTGCTGTTTGAAACAACCAAAAAAATGGTCAAAAGATATGAAAACAAAACAAAAAAAGATTTCAAAACACTAAGCCAAGTTGGGCAGTGATTCCTGAGACACAATGGTAAAATCAGCAGGACAACGTAACTAATGGATTTGGGAAGTAAGGGAACAGAGTCTAAGGGGTCTTTTAGTTTCCATTTTGGATAGTGATGCTGTTAAATGAAGCAGCTTTTCAGGGTTGGGGACAAATGGGGACTTTGAATTTACACATGTATTTGAAATGCATTGAGGCATCCAGGTATCTATTAGACAGTAGGATAAGCATATTTGGAGCTTAAGGAACAGATTCAGAGTAGAGATATAATTTTGAGAGTCATTGACAGATGGTTTTAAAACAAGAATAGGTCATTCAAGAATGCTGGTAAAGTTGAAAAAGCAGTGGGGCAAGGGAATACGATTTTATTTTATAATTTTATATTTTTGTAGAGATGAGGGTGTTGCTATGTTGCCCAGATTGGTGTCAAACTCCTGGCCTCAAGTGATCCTCCTGCTTCAGCTTCCCAAAGTGCTCAGATTACATGCATGAGCCACCATGCCCAGCTGGAATACCATTTTTAAAGTAGTCAGTAGAAGAAAAGTGTCCTGGAAGTTAGTGATCAGAAATAGAGAAGAAGCTAGAGAGAGTTCATGAAAACTAAGGGTCTGTTGCACTTCAGGGTGGTCAGCAGAGTCAAATCCTAGATGTTAAGTGTAGGTTTTACTTTGCTTATTTGCAGTATGAAATGGTTAGATTAGATAACATTCAAGATTACTTCCAATTCTAACATTCTTTTAGGATACTTATTTCTTTAGCTTGTTATATGATGATGCAATGCCTTTATTAGCTTCATCACCAACAGTGAACTTAATCTTATGAATGAATTATAATTATGGTGATGTTTTTCATTTTTTGTTTTTTAATTATGGTAAAATACATAACATTTTATAAATAATATATATAAAGTAACAAAATTTATCATCCTCACTATTTGTACATACATTCTTTATTTTGTGTTTCCTCATTTTGAATCAGCTTATTGAATATAAATTAACATAGTTATATGAATACTGTATGACATATTTTTGTATAGGTCATCTTGGATATGACCTAGGAACTTAGCTTGCCTCACCCTAGTCCTGGCCCTGTATTAAACACACAATATATTTAAATATTTCCAGATGTATTATGAACATTTTAAAAGATAAAATTAGATTTTGATTGTATGATTAAAATCTAGGCTCTAAAAAATGAGTTTTTTTTTTTAAAAAAAGCACTGTCCATTTTCTAAGATGTTTTATGAATCAAAATATAAAACAGAAAACCCTGAAGTTGTCATCAGAAGAGCAGAACATCATAACTTAAAGGCAACAAGGGATTATTCTTTAAGTGGAAGTTTGAACAAGTAGATGTGTTTGAAACCAGAGTTTCTGGAAAGTTGATTTTGGAGCCAAAGTTGGTATTTGTTAAGCCCATGTTCTTTTTACTTAGGATAGAAAAACATATTTTATGTAAAAACATTAACAATATTTGCTATAACCTATTTGTTTTTTAGTGGGGAAAAAAGAATTTTCATAATTATAATGCATTATTTTATAATACTGAATGTTATATTGGGCAATTTTTTTTTAAATTTATGAACTTTGAGGGGCATTTTAGCAATAGAGTAGCATACTCTTGCTTGCTATTTGCAAGTTTTCTGTATCTGATTACTAACAAAGATCCATCTATTGAAACTACATTTTTATTCCAGAAGCACATAATTGGCAGTAGCTTGCAGTTGATAAAATATAAATTCTCTGATCTGGAATTCACTAAGAAAGGAGAACATTTTTTTTACTATTGCCAAACTCAGCTTTTTTTGTCATTTACAATTGAAGTTCATGTTGCTTTCCTATAGCATTATCTGGGTGACAGATCAACAGTCACCAGACAGATCAACAGTCAGTCACATTAATTATAAAGTAAGTTCTTGAAAAAAATTATGAAAGTAAGTTTTTACATTTAATGCTTATGAATTTTACCCACAGGCCCACATTCTTATTTATAGGCATTCTACAAGTGACAGCCATTGCACAGTAGTTTGTTTAGAAGTAAGAAGTCTGGAATTCAAATACAGAAATTTTTAATGTGTTCTCTTGACAAGTTTGTTTTTTTTCAAGGAAAAATTGTAGGATTTATAATACTTACTTTAAAAAGGAAGACAACCAAGGTTCACGTCTGAGTATTTCAACCTAAATCCCCAAATCGAGTATATTTAGATTTCTACTAAATATGAAGATATCCAAAATGTTTTCATGATGCACTGAAAGTTTATCAAGTAGTAAGACTGTGATTTGTGCAAGTAGAATACTGCTTATTTTGGTGATCTCTATATGCATAGATAGTGAAGGCATGAGCAACAGCATTTAAAATGAATGCACTGTGAACATCTTTTGTAAATCTGTGGAGGCAAACATATAGGAATCTGGCATAGAGTAGATGCTCAATGTGATTGTTGACTGTATTTATTTAGCATACCTTTAGGTGATACTTACTATATTAAATCTTTATATCAATGCTATAATTTCCCTCTATTTACAGATGAGGAAGCTGAAGTCATGGAGAGATTAAATAATTTGTCCCACAGCTGGAATTGAATTCATCTGGCTAACAAGTCAGTTTTATTAAATCACCCTAAGAGGCTGGCTGTGTGGGATAAAATGATGAGCAACATGCATGAAACAATTATTTTAATTAACATCAGTATCTGATGCTAATAAAAATAATGGTTTTCACTTGGTTAGCAATTATTTATTGAGTACCTAGTGCATGGTAGGCACTATACTAGTACTGAGACTATATAGTGTACAAAATAGGCAAATATTCGACTTCATAGAGCCTGTCTTCACTGAAAATTCTGTAAGGTTATTCATATCAAACTGCTCTTATTTTAATCTTTTTAAGGGCTGACACTGCATCTTTTATCTCTGCAATCCTGACTTCTGGGTCAGTTTATGGTAGATATTAAAGAATGCATGAATAAAAGAAAGTGAATGAAGGAAAACCTACAGTGTTTCTTTTTGTTTCTTATTTGAAGCTGTTTCCTGAAGAATAAAATACAATCATATAGAGAACATTTCATTCTGTAGAAATTTGGAAATTACAATTAAGTTTTCAAATTTTAAGTAAAGGGAAATAATGGGAAATAGTAATGTTATTTAAAAGGGAAGAAAATGTAGTACAACATTTCAAGCATTTATATATAAAGTGTTTTATGTGATGGGCAGTGGCTAATTAAGATTTTCAGATTGATGGGTAAATGAAAACTCTCTTAGTCTCTTCTTTGTAACTAAATTGTGATCACAATTATAGAGCACATAAATAAAAAATATCTAAGTTTCCTAAACTTCACAAATAGGGGTAGGTACATACAATGGCATATATCTTTCAAATAGCACATAAACTTGAAACTTCAGGGAAAAAATGCATTACAATCATTTTGTTATCAAAATATGAAAAATAATTTTTACTTTATTGGTTTATCCTCAGTATATGTTACTTAGTTATGTAGCTCTTGACCTAATTGGAATCAAAATGAGGTGGTTCTACTTCAAGAATTTGAAATAATCCCTTCACTTTAACACATGAATGTGTTCAATATTGGCGAAAGGACACGTTGCTACCAAAACTGAAACAGGATCCTTGAAACAGAAAGGATGTTGCCATGGAAAAACGAAGTAACACTCAGTGCAGCTGTGATGCATTAATGAATAGGATATTTTTTTAAAAGATCATTTGTGTTTGGTGTGGCTCAGAGGGTCCCAACCAGATGGTTTCCATGAACATGATCTGACCCCCAGCTTGAGGACTTCTTACTGGCAGATTACTTCATTTTCTTTCCCTTGGATTGTCAGATCCTTACATTAATGCAAAATTTACTGCTGCAGATTTATATTCAGTAATATAAATCATTCAACATTTTACATCAAAACCACAATTTTATACATACAGTTTAACAGTTATTTTAAAAGTGTAAAAAGATTTATGTGATAGCTTTAGTATATATAGTAGTTGTAACATTATAAAAATTTTGAGCAATTTGGATTATATGTATGTTTTGGTTCTTATCATTAAAGGAATTCTCACAACATATGTTTTAGAAAATGTATCTTTTTGAGTTGTATATCTAATGCTAATATACTGTTGATTCTGTATGCATTGCCAAAATTATTTAAATTAGATAAAATAGTATATATTTGAGTTAGCGAAATTTTTATATGTGTTGTGATTTTGAAAATTTTGGCACAATTTGCATTTTTTCTAAAGATATGTATGTATATAGTTGTGTATGGTGGCATATTAAATTGAATGCCTCACATTGTTGAAATCATCTTTCAACAGCATCAATACCTACATGAAGTGTTAAATACTGATACTTCATATTTTGACCTTTTAACCTGAACTATTAAGGGAGAACATGTTCTTAATTTTGCCTTTTTAAATTATGCAGTTGGACATCACTCATGAATTATGTTAAGGATTTAAAAACATAATCATAATACTTCTGAGACAATATAGACTTACTCTGTTTCAGAATAAATAAAATACGTTGTGATCTTAAATCAATAAACTACTGAAAACATATATACTTAAATTATCTATGCTGCAGGATAAATATAGAACTGAAAAAAATGAGCTCATACTTCATGAACCAGTGTACTTATTTTTGCAAAATTTTGTTTACATTGTTCTTCATTCAATTCACCAGTTTGACTCTGTTCAGAAATGTGATGCAGAGATGAACAGGTTTGTTTATTTATAGGTTGGCAAATTATTTATCAAGGAATTCCAAACCTGTTACATATCATTATGCTCTCACTGAGTAATATATTGGCCACAAGAGAAAAGATGTTACTGTATCTTGATACTGTATGCTATATACTTTATCTTTTATAAAATATAGTCTCTTTACTAATATAATTTCCTAGAATGTCCAAGAATTTATTTTGCAAAAAAATTTGTATATCACACCTTCTGATAACACCTTTGCATGCCAAATATTTTATAGAAAACCAACAAATCACAGTGTATATTTTCTTAATAAATAATTCAAGTATGCTGAACTATTGGGACAATTTAATAACCAGATACAGAATATTACCTTGTAAGAGTCAACTAAGACTCAAATGAACATTGCTTCTGAATTAAGAAGTCATGATAAGTGTAGTTTAGGATATGAACTTACTTAGTTTATCTTTATTCTCTAAGAACCTGGCAACTAAGGTGACTATACTGAGCATAAGGGAACATACAAAATTTACATGAAATCACAATGTGCATAACTTAAAGAATGACAAAAACAAGGGATAATGCTTTGATTTTTAAGTCTTCTGATTTTACTTATTATCATGTGTCTGCTTACATATAATAAATGTGACATATGTATGCATACTTGAGTCATTGTATATAAAACAGAAAGTGATATGTGTTCTTAAATTACTGTCTGGTGCCACAAATTGAATGTCTTAAGCATTTTTTTCTTAAATTTTAGTCTGTGAAATAAAAATGGAAGGGCCAGAGTTACATAGAAATAGCCTTTAAAAAAATAAAAGTGGGCAACCCTTTGGGTCCTCTCCCACTTTGGGAGCTTTTCTGTCCTCTCAATAAATACTGCTTTCTAATAAATAAATGGATGGATGTAATAAAATGCTAATCAGTTCTAAGACCTTATCTGGTGTTAAAAAAAATTTAATGGACTGCAAAAGAAGGAATATCTGCCTTTTTGCCAGCACACTTTCTATCTCAGTCATGTTTCATGGAAGGAACTGTGGAAGGGCAGATACATTTTCATCTCATGTCACTGGGCACCTTTGATCAAGTCTATAGCAAGAAAACAATACATTTTCAAAATTTTTTTGTTGTTGTTCCTTAGGAAAAGTAACTTATAAAGACATAAATATGGGACTTTTTTTTTTTTTTTTTGGTTTTTTTATTCTAGTAAAGATAGTAGGTGTTGGAAGGCATGTTTAGTCTGATACAGACATTTTAATTCTGCTTTTTTTTTTTCCAGCTTGAGTTACAATCTTGTTGTGTGTTCATTCCAAATGATAGTCTGCCTTCCCCAAGTACAATTGTATCTGGTGACATTCCTGGAACAGTAAGAAGTTGGTACCATGGGCAAACCAGCATGCCAGGAACACTTGTTCTCTGTTTACCTCAAATAAAGATTATTAGTGCTGGTCACAAGTATATGGAACCTCTGCAGGATATTCCATTTGTCATCCCACGACCCATCCTTGAAGAAGGTATATTTCAAATAATTCTTCCTGTGGTTAATATTGATATTTATACGGATATTTTTAGGTTTGTTGGTGTTTTTAAATATATTAGTGTATATGTAAATCAGTCTTCTCATTGACTGATTTTCATGGCCAAAGTAAATGTGCTAAGTGATATCATTTATTGCCATCTCTACCTTTTAATTTTAGTCATATATTTTTATATGTAAATGTAAATTGTCTACAAAAGATCTATGCAGTATAACATAACCACTAAAATGTAAATATAGGAAAATTTGGTTTGGGAAGAAAGTGGCTTTTGGATGTCGCCATTAGGCTGAACTGGGAATAATAACTAAGTTGATCTTAATTCAAGCCACTTGACTTATGAATGAATATAATTATATATAAAAATTGAGTGAATATATTATTTTATGAAGCATAATATATTTCTAGATTTCTAATTTGTTTACACAAAGTAAATAATTATCAGATGAATAGAGTCATAATTCTTTCTCCAGTACATACTTGATTTCTTATATTACTGTGTTTTTAGTTGTAAATTCATACCCTTTTGAACTTTGACATATTTATTTAAAACAGTATGTGAACCTGGAAAAGTTTTGAGTCACAAAGTAAATAATGTGAATATATATTTTAATAACAAGGCTCAAATTTTTGACAGTGCTAAACAGGTCAACACCTTGTTCATATTATTAGGATGTAAGTATTTGAATCCTGATATCATTCAGATTATGACATATACTGTCACTGAAAAGCAGACATAGCCTGTGTATGTTCTGACTTCTACTTTGATGTTTATTTTTCTCTCCCTTTATACTGAAATTTCCATCGAAATCTATCTTTCTTAGACATAATAGACGTAAACATGACTTTACTGCCAGACATTGTTGGTTCCTTAATAATAGGAATACCATTATAATAAAATAATAGAATTGTAGAATTCTAAGAGTTAGAGGGAACTTTTTTTAGAGTTCTTGTGTAATCTTTATCTTGATGTAAGGATCATTTCTCTAGCATCTTCAACATGAATTATTTATTTGTTACTTAATTTTGGTTATTGGTTTATGGACATCTAATAAAACATATAGAAAATCTCACAGCACTTAATATACAGCTTGATATATTTTTGTCAAATAAACCCATACATGTTACCAGCACCTGAATTGAGAACAAGAATATTCTAAGCTACCAGAAGTCTTCTCTAGCCTCTTACCAGTCACAATTTCTTCAGAGGCAAATTGTATCTTGACATTTAAAATCCCAAATTAGTTTTTCTGTTTTTGAACTTGACAGCTCAAAGTAAAATTTAAAATTTTACTTATGGTATTCTTTTCATCTTGATTATTTTTAAAAGGTATTTTAATTTATATTTTTAGTGCTTCCTTTATTTGTACATGAAACATTTCTTTTAGGCTAGGCACAGTGGCTCATGCCTGTAATTCCAGCACTTTGGGAAGCAGAAAAATAGGATCACTTGAGCCCAGGAGTTCAAGACCAGCCTGGGCAACATAGTGAGACCTCATCTCTATAAAAAAATAAAAATAAATAAAATTGACATGATGTGGTGGCATACTCCTATAGTCCAGCTACTTGGGAAACTGGCACAGGAAGATCACTTGAGCCCAGAAGTTGGAGGCTACAGTGAGCTGTGATCCTGTCACTGCCCTCAGCCTAGGTGAAAGCATGAGACCTTGACTCAGAAAAGGAAATATTTCTTTTATATTATTGTCTAATTTCTGCTGACTCTTGCCTACCCTACCTGGTATCTCTTGTGTATTTTTTTATTTATTCTTTTATTTTCTGTTCTTATTTTTCTTTAAATTTTTCTATAGAAATTTGTTGAAAACCAGCCTGAGAATTTCTTCTATGCAGATTTGAATTGACTACTTTTTTCTCTTTTCTTTTTTTTAACTTTTAATTTTAAATTATGTGGGGTACAATTCAGGGTTAGATATACAAATGTTCATTATGCAGGTACCCTTGTTGATGAGGTATGCTCCCCCTCCCCTGGCAGCTTCTCACTACTGCCAATCCCATCCCTGCCCTCCCCTGGCAGTTTCCCACTGACAATCCCTTTCTTAGAGTATTGCAATAGTTATT
Organism: Carlito syrichta; assembly: GCF_000164805.1. Classification (NCBI taxonomy): domain Eukaryota; kingdom Metazoa; phylum Chordata; class Mammalia; order Primates; family Tarsiidae; genus Carlito; species Carlito syrichta. The sequence goes on from NW_007052755.1 coordinate 108,452, forward strand.
CAAGGTTTGCTTATGAATGAGAACATGTGATACTTGGATCTTTGTTTCTGTGATAGATCACGTAGTATTATAGCCTCTAAGTTCGTCCATGTTGCTGTGATGTTCGTAATTTTGTCTTTCTTTATGGCTGTGTATTAGTTCATCATATATATGTACCAAAATTTTTTTATCCAGTCCTCTTTTGATAGGCAGCACGGTTGGTTCCATGTTTTTGCTATTGTGAATAATACTACAATAAATATGAATGTGCAGTTATCTTTTCATAGAGTGATTTGAGTTCCTCTGGGCCTATTCGCAGTAGGAGGATTGCGGGGAGGTCGATTTTTAGATCTTTTAGGAATTGCTATGCTGTTTTCCACAGAGGCTATACTAGTTTACACTCCCACCAGTAATGTAGAAATGTTCCCTTTTCACCAAATCCTTTCCATCATCTGTTGTTTTTGAGTAATTTTATGAAGCTAACATCACATTGATAAAGTCCAAACTGGGGAAAGATCCAACAAAGAAAGAATTACAGGCCAGTATCCTTAATGAGCATAGATGCTAAAATTCTCAACAAGATTCTAGCAAACCAGATCCAACAACACATCTGAAAAATCATCCACCATGACCAAGTAGGCTTCATCCCTGGGATGCAGGGTTGGTTCAACATCCACAAGACCATAAATATAATTAAATACATCAGCAGATATAAAAAAAATGATTATATCATTATATGCTGAAAAAACTTTTGATAAAATCCACCCCTTCTTGATAAAAACCCTCAAACATCTATGCATAAATGGAACATACCTCAAAATAGTAAGAGCCATCTATGAGAAACTCACTGCCAGCATATTGCTTAACAGTCAGAAATTGGAACCATTTCACCTGAAAATTGGAACAAGACAAGGATGCCCACTCTCACCCCTCCTGTTCAACAAAGTTTTGGAAGTTCTAGCCAGAGCAATCAGACAAGAGAAGGAGATCAGGGGTATCCAAATAGGAAAACAGGAAGTCAAGTTATCCCTCTTTGTAGCTGACATGATTTTGTACCCAAGAGAATCTGTCAAAAACCTCCTTGCACTGATAAAGGACTTTGGCAAAGTTCCAGGGTATAAAATAAATGTGCAAAAGTCAGTCGTGTTCCTATACACCAACAATAAATAAATGAAACCCAAATACAAACACAATCCCATTCACAGTAGCCACAAAAAAAAGAAAAGAAAAGAAAAGAAATACCTTGGCATCTTCCTAACCAGAGAAGTGAGTTTACTTGATATGTGGGCAGTACCAGGTCAGGACCACTTGAAACTCAATTCTCGATTAGAGGTTTTTATGCCACTTAGATACAACCTCTTATGAGAGTTGTGAGATTCCCCCCTCCCCCGTCCCATTCAAGGTTCATTTTCTGGTAGCATTTGTGAGAGGGTCATATAAAGAAGGGAAGAACAGGGCAATTTTATTTCCAATTTACCCTAATATAAATGTTATAGCCATTTGCATACCAGCTTTATGTTCTTCTATTAGTTTTTACACTGCAGGTCAGCTTTGGGCTTTATCTCCAGTCAGCCTTAAGTTGACTTAAGTTTGGTTGTGAACACAGATGCTCAGTTTTACCAGCTTTAAAGTGCCTGAAGTCATTTACTTTGCTTCCCTCAGTCCCTAGCCTTAATAATTCTTACTATTTTTGGAAATTCATTATTGAGTTTAGACAGATATCATTTATGTATATGTATCTGTGTATCATGTGTGTAAAACAAACTGTATATATTTTATTCATAGTATGTCATATGTAAGTATTTTCTAAATATAGAATGTTTATTATTTTAATAATGAACTTAATCTGCCACATTGCTGTAAATAGAATTTCTCATTGATTTTTTAAAGATGTTGTGACAGTATTATTCTGTATTTTCTTTTCTAATGGATTGTGTAAAAAGACTGATACATACTACCCACCATTCTTTCTGTCTTTAATATTCATTCAAATTCTCTCTTATTTTTTACAAACCTCCCACCAACTTCTACTGCTTGCCCTTTTCATACAATAAGTTGTTTTATTCTTGTCTTGTTTTATAAATACATTGAGAATGACTTATGAACTACAGAAGTCTCCATCTTTATAACGTAAGTTGTTATTATAATTCTCTGGTTTTTTCCCTAGAACTGAGTTAGACAGCAACTTAGTTTATTTTGAACTTAAAAAAAAAAATCATATACCAGATGGAGAAGGTTTGAGTCAAATAGAAACTTCCAAAGTTGATTTTTCATACTCCCTCAGAGAATATAGAGTGACTATATAATCAACATTGAAACAAAGTAGAAACAACTTTTTAACCATATGGTTATTCTAAACCTACCCTAAAGAAAAGAGATTATTTCAAGATATTTAAATCCTATTTAAGTCTTTTTTAAAAACTACAGATATTAATTTCTATGAATAACTAAAAATTTATCTTTTTTTCATTTAAAAGAGTGTTTATAAAAAATATTTGGGTATAACCCTTTGATGCAGACCAGTAAAGAGTTATTTACTCTTCATATCATATGTGTACATAGATAAAGAATCTGAAGATAAGTATACTCATTTACCAACTTTCAAGTAGCCCTTTTGGCTTCAGTGCCATTCCTGCATTCTCTTTTCAAACATTCTTGTGTTTTGGAACTGACGTCATAAATTAGACTGCGCTTTCATAGCTTATTCCTCTGGTCCTCAGTCATTTGCTATTTACCTGTGCACATCATATTTTTACAAAATTTGTGATAAGTCTTATCTGCTGTCATATCCTCTCTTGTTCTAATAGTCTTTTTTGATTTCTAATGCTTTTCCCACCTATCATTCTGCTGGTTTTAGAATGTAGATAAATATTTTCGATCATTTGTGTTCAACTAGATATGGAATATCAAAATTTATGCCACATTCCTGTTATACCCCTTTTCCATTCTGCTTCTCTGATACTATTGTTTTATATTTAGCTCCTTTTTGTTCAGTAAATGTTTTTTGATAAGTGTAGAGGATGGATTGGAGAAATGGGAGAAACCTGGAAAATTGGTTATATGTTGCACGTAGCTATTACAGTTCTCTAGAAGAAACATGGCTGTCAGAGATCGGACAGTGGTGAATAGAGATAAAGATTCTGAAACAGACTAGAGAAATATTTAAGACATTAACAAAAACTGCCCAAATTTGTGTTTGGATTAAATATGGATAGGGAAGGAGAGGAAAGATAGGTAGAATAACTCCATGGTTCCTAGCTTGGATGTCCTAGTGCTAACATAGTTAATATTATTATGGTTAGAAATAAAGGAAGAGGAACAGTTTTTCATGTGCAAGGTAGGGTGGGTGAATTTAGTTTGGTGCATATTGTGAAGTATCTGTGAGACATTTCAAGTAAGTAAATCTGATGAGCTCCTGCTCATATGGTTCCAGAGCTCAAAAGAGTATTATTGTTAAAGATACAGGAGATAACAGTGAAAACCATGAAAAAAGATGAGATTATCCAAAGTCACTTATGTAGTGACTAATTAAGTGGAATCTACATATCACAAGAGGAGAACACTACTGTTTATGGGATGAGAAGGAAGGGAATAATTTATGATGGAAACTACAAATAAAAGAGTAGGACAGTGGGGGGGGGGAACCATGAGGCAATAGTTTTATGGAAGACAAAGGATTAGACTATTTAAATATAGCAAACATACCCAATAAGTTAAGAAGTAAAAGTATCAATGGGATTTGGCAATTTTAGGTCATTGATTTCTTTTCAGAATACTTTCAGAGAAATAATATTAATGCAAGTCTGATGATGATGACTTGAGGACACAGTTAAATGAAGAACTGGTAAATATTTTTTAGAAAAAAATATTTTAAGAATGACAGCATAGAAAGGATGGTATCTGGATGTATATACTTTGGTATTTTTGGTTGCAAGTAAGAGAAACCAAGTGAGGGTAACAAGCAAAAATGGAAATTTATGGTTTCTTGCCTATATTCTACTATAGAAGACAACTTTGGCTTTTCTTAAAATTTCAATGTTAATTCCACCATTAGACTCTGGTGGTTATGAATACCATGTGTTCAGTTACAATTTTTGGTTCTTTATTTTTCTTTTACTTGTACTCCTAACTCTTGAAAAATTCTTTTTCTTTTTGTCTTTGGTATTGCTTGGTTATCATTCTAGGGTTTCACATTTCTTTTCAATTCACAATTCTTTGAAACCAGTTATTTTGATTCATAATAGAATGAACGACAAAGGACAGATTCGTATATAACTAAGTTTGTATATTTAAGCCTTTTATTTTTGATGGAAATGTTTTGTTTATATTTCTCTGACTTCTTAAGCAAAAAATATGTTACAAAATTTAATCATTTTTAAAATTACGCAGGATTTTCATTATGAATGCAATTAGAATAAATGTAATAAATTAAGACCTTTTTATTTCTGCCTTAAATCTTGTACAATATCCTGAGAAATCTGAAAAAGACATAAATTTGATTCCAGTCAGTCTTGAAACATAATCTATAACCGTATAGGTGAAGGAATCACTTAGCACAGCATTCTAAGGATATCTATTTTTTTTTTTTTTTTTAATTCCTAAAACCTGGGTTGGTACTTACTTCAGCTATCTCTCTTCTCTATCCTATTCAATCCTCCAGCGTCTTTTTTTATTTTCTTAACTTCCTACCTGTCCATGTTTCTATCACATTCATTCGATAAATATTGAGCACCTACCATGTGGCAGTCACAGAGATTACAAATTTTAACAAGACTTGCTTTTTCTCTGATGGTTTAGAAGCCATTGAGGGTAGTAATACAATAAAAACAGTCCTGTGTTGAATTCTGTTTATTACTCTCTACTTGGGATTTTTTTCACAGGGTTGTAGGGATTAAATGCAATAATGTTTGAGTAAACAGTATCTGTCATATAGTAAGTACTCTCATTTAAATCCATTATGGTTCTTAATATCTAAGTGGTAATTCTGTGGCCTACTTTTCATTTTCTGTTGTTTCTCAGATATGTTTTATTGGTATCTTATGCTGCCATGTTCCTTGAACCTTGTATGGAACCCACCTCTGTAATAGACTTACACCTTTTTGCTCCTTTTAATTCATTTATCAAATCTACTCACAAAGAAGCATTAAAGAATAAAGCAGTTTCCTGAAGGTGTCCTACTATAGGAAGCGGTGGTACTGGTGCATCCTAAATCAGTTTTTTAAATGGTTATTAATTGCTTAGACATTTTTGTGCTTTAGAATTCTTTTTTTTTTTTTTTTTTTTTGAGTTGG
>NW_007052755.1:113812-137700 GCF_000164805.1 Carlito syrichta
CCTGCTGGGCTCCGGCGATCCTTCCGCCTTAGCCTTCCAAGTAGCTGGAACTACAGGTGCACGCTACCACACCTGACTGATTTTTGATTTGTTGTAGAGATGAGGTCTCACCAAGTTGGCCAGGCGGGTCGCTTTAGAATTCTTACTTGGCAACTCTGCCCCAAGAGATATCTTTCTCTGTCTCTTCTGTTCCTCTTTCATCTCCACACCAACGGTAATTTCCAATTCCTCTTCCTTTGTCATGCAGGGTAATTTAGTTCTAATTTGCCTGAAATCTCTAAGACCTGAAATATCGGTCTTAGAGTAAATTTTAAAAGACTTAACATGACCAACAAGACCCTGCATGAGTTGGCCCTGTCCACCTCTGTCCAGCCTTATTCTCTGCTGCTTTCCTAGCTGCTTGCTTTGTCCAGCCCCAGCCCTAGTAGTCTTTCCATTTTCTTTGAATAAGCACAGCACTGTCTTATCATAGTGCCTTAGCATAGAACTGCAAACAAATGCCTTCTTCTTTCCTGATCTAGGTTTCCTTTTCATTCTTAAGACTTCAGGGTATTTCATTTATCAGATACCCCGGTTCTGTGCTGTCATTGCACCCCAGTTGTCACTTTCACAACCTTTATCCCAATTTAATTATTTTTTTGTTTTTTTTTTGAATCAGGGTTTCACTCTGTTACCCAGGCTGGAGTGTAGTGTTATGATCAACTTCCAGACTTGAGCTATTCTCCTACAACAGCCTGCAGAGTAGCTAGGATTATGGGCACGTGCCACCCCACCCAGCATTTTAAAAAAAAACTTTTTTTTTTTTTTGTAGAGCTGAATTCTTGCTGTGTTACCCAGGCTGGTCTTCAACTCCTGGGCCCAAGCAATCCTCCCATCTCAGTCTCCCAAAGTGTTGAGATTACAGATGTAGGCCACTGTGCCTGACCTAATTTTATTATTTTTATGATTTTTTTTTTTAGCAAATGATTCCCTTATTAGGGTGAACAGAGCAGGAGCCATACCTGTCTTTTTCACTGCTCTATTCCCATAATCTAGCACAATTCATGGCACAGAAGAGGAGCTCACTATGTGCTTGTTACACATCAAACTTTTCAGAGTATTCATAGTGAATAGTTTTTAGTTCCCATAAGGAGAAAAAAACTTAAAAAATTAACATGTTAACTTCTAACTTGTCTTAAGGTACATAAACAATTAGAAAAAATTCCTCTTCATTAAGAAATGAAAAAGAAAGAAAGAAAGCATTACAGAGATGACTGGAATGAAAAAGAATTCTCAGTATATACTTGAGGCTCCTTCTATACAGAACTTGGACTTCTAAAGTCCGAGAATGAGGAACTGTTTGTTGAAATGTGTCATCTGATTTCAATTGCCATGGAAAGGGAGAGATGATCTCTAATATAGCCAGATCCAATCTGTATAGGGTGTTTGGGTCAAAATAAACATCTTGAGTTTCATTAGGGAGCACTTGCAGTGAGCCTTGCAGATGTAATTTGCTACATCTAGCCAACACCTCTGTGCAGATGGGTTTCTACACTGTGTCTAGAAGAGGTTTGTTTTTTCTTCTTTGAATGAGTTGCCTGTGACTTTAATAAAATATTTTGACAGAAATGAAATATTGAGATCATTTATAAATTAAAACTCTTCTGTTATTGGAGTTAGTGTGTTTTAACAGAAACTGATGTGAAAATCAGTCAGCAACTATACAAAGCACTAGGGCTGTTTTTCTATGTAATTATTGTTCACCTTAGTGGTTTATATATATTGTTCCATTTTAGCTTTCTAAAATCATAGTTCCATAACCATTATTTCCACTTGTTCTGAGTGATGGTGATATACTGTTGCAATGATTTTTTTTTCCAATTTCACTTAGTGTGTTTGACTTTAATCCTTAAACTATATATGTAAATAGGATTCCTTGGGGAAAAGAGGAAGCTCAGAAATGAATTTCAAATTTGTTTTTGATGATGTTTTAAAATAGATCTCTTGGAAACAATTATGTATGTGTTAAAAGTAAAATTAAGTTCTTGAGCTACCAAGATATACTTAAAAGAACTGTTATAGACATTATTCTCTTAGTATCTCACATCCAGCCTGCTCCATGATTTATTTAAAGCTGTGAATTCTGTAGCTTTTAAAGGCTGAAAATGAAACCTTACCCTATGTATTCCTTGCTAATCAGTTTTGTACTTTTCAATCTCTTCCCTCTCACCACCACACCTATTTTAAAAACGATAATATGGAGACCCGCCTGGGTGGCGAGACCTCATCTCTACAATAAATCAAAAAATCAGCCAGGCATGGTAGCGCACTCCTATAATTCCCACTACTCGGAAAGCTGAGGCGGAAGGATCACCGGAGCCCAGCAGGTCGAGGCTGCGGTGGCTGGGAGCGGCCACTGCACTCCAGTCTGGGCGACAGAGTGAGACTCCAAATCAAAAAAAAAAACAAAACGCCAATATGACAGTTGTAATATACTGTCACATTTTTTTCCTGATCACTTTTTATTAGACTTTTCTTTTTAAGGCAATTTTAGGATCACAGCAAAATTGAGAGGAGAGTACAGACATTTTGAATATATCCTCCGCCCCTGCACAAGCACAGCCTCTCCAGTTGTCAACATCCCCCACTGGTAGGTACAACTGATGTACCTACAGTGACACATCATTATCATCCAAATTCAACAGTTTACTTTAGGACTCACTCTTGGTGTTGTACATTCTATGGATTTGGAGAAATATATAATGACATGTGTCCATCATTATAGTGTCATGCATAGTATCATCGCTGCCCTAAAAATCACCTGTGCTGTACCTATTTACTCTGCCTCTTCCCCTACCCTAACCCTGGCAAATACTGATATTTTTGCTCTCTGTAGCTTTGCCTTTTTTAGAATGTCATATGGTTGATATGATACAGTTCGTTGCTTTCTCAGATTGACTTTTTTGACTTAGTATTCATTTAAGTTTCTTTCATGACTTTTCCTGGTTTTGTAGCTCATTTCTTTTCTGTGCTGATTAATATTTTATTGTCTGAATGTACCTCAGTTTATCCGTTCCCATACTGATAGACATCTTGGTTTCTTCCAAGTTTTGGCTGTTATAAATAAAGCCACTATGAACCTCTGTGCAGGCTCTTGTGTGAACATAAGTTTCCCACTTTTTTGGATAATTATCAAGGTGCATGATTGCTGGATCATATGGTAAAAGTATGTTTAGTTTTGTAAGAAACCGTCAAACTGTCTTCAAAGTGCCTGAACAAATTGTGTATTCCCACCAGCAATGACTGAGAATTCCTGTTGTTGCACATCCTCATCAGTATTTAGTGTTCTGAATTTTGACCTTTCTAATGGATGTGTAATGGTATCACACTGTTGTTCTAATTTGCATATTCCTGACAATGTGTGATGTAAAGCATATTTTCATATGCTTATTAGCCATTTTGTTTGGTGAGGAATCTATTAAGGTCTCTGACCCATTTTTTTTTTATTATGAAGTTGTGGGGTACAGTTAAGGGTTAGGTATACAATTGCGTTTCATTCAGGCACCCTGTGGATATGGGGTGTTTCCCTGTTCCCAGACAGATATTTGCTACTGTTAATCCCATCTCCCTCCCCCCACCATAGTTTCCCAGTACGGTCAGTCGTTTTAGTATAGTATTGCATTGCATGTTTAAGGTCCACTATATGAGTGAGAACATGTGATATTCGGATCTTCGTTTCTGTGAGAGGTCACTCAGTATTATAGACTCTAGTTCCATCCAGGTTGCTGCGAAATTCATGATTTTGTTCTTTTTTATGGCTGTGTAGTATTCCATCGTGTATATGTACCACATTTTTTTAATCCAGTCCTCTTTTGACGGGCAGCATGGCTGTTTCCAGGTTCTTGCTATTGTGAACAACGCTGCGATAAACATGCGTGTGCAGGTATCTTTTTTATAGAGTGATTTGTGTTCTTCAGGATATATTCCCAGTAGGGGGATTGCAGGGTCATATGGGAGGTTGGTATTTAGAGCTTTTAGGAATCGCCACACTGCTTTCCACAGAGGTTGCTCTAGTTTAATAGAGGGATCTATTAAGGTCTTTGACCCATTTTTTAACAGACTTGTGTTCTTGTTAAATTTTAAGAGTTCTTTGTTTATTTTGGATAACAGACTTTCCTTAGATATCTTTTGCAAATATTTTCTCCCAGTCTGTGACTTGTCTTTTCATTCTCTTGACAGTGTCTTTTTCTAGCAGAAAATTTTAAGTTTAGTGAACTCTAGTCTATCAATTATCTTCCTCACAAATAATGCATTGGATGTCATATTGGAAAAGTCATCTAACCGGGCTCGGTGGCTCAGCCTGTAATCCCATGCTTTGGGAGGCTGAGGTGAGTGAATTGCCTGAGCCCACAGATTCGAGATCCGCCTGGGCAACTTGGCTAGACCTCATCTCTACAATAAATCAAAAAAATTAGCCGGATGTGGTAGCGTGTGCGCCTGTAGTTCCAGCTACTTGGAAGGCTGAGGTGGAAGGATCGCCAAGCCCAGCAGATCGAGGCTACAGTGGCCGCTCCCGGTGGCACTCCAGTCTGGGTGACAAAGTGAGACTCCAACTCAGAAAGAAAAAAGGAAAAAAAAGTCACCAACACAGAGTTACCTAGATTTCCTCCTGTTATCTTCTAGTTTTATAGTTTTGTGTTTTCCATTAGGGATTATCTATTTGGAGTAATTTTTTGTGAAGAATATAAAGATCATTTTGCAATTTTTAAGGGAATTTTATAATTTGCATTGCCTTAAGACCTTAAGATATGTTTTTAAAAAATGATTACCAAAGTAACATTCTCATAAAAGGAAATTTGTATAGCAGGAACACATCCTGAAGAAAATAAAGATCATTCTTTATTACTACTATAATTTTTTTTTGTTTCTTCCCAGTGTTTGTTTTTTCAATATTGTATAATATATTTATATACACATGCATATACACATTTACTGTTGTACAAAATTTTCAGCACAATTTTTTCTTTTGCTATTTTATCATGAGTATTTCACATGGACTTAAAATTTTTAAAATTCAGTTTTATCTTAAAGTGACAGGAATTCTAAAAATCTTGCATTTATTATTTTATTTTATTTAAACTTTTACTTTCTCCCTTGTGTAAATCATGTTTTCTCAGGGTTTGAGGAAGCAAGACAGTCAAGTTATCTTTTCCTAAGTGACTTTTGAGGGTCAACAGGAGATCACTGGACGTGTTCTTAAGTGGCTGGAGTGTGCCAAACTGAGGGTGGAATGTGTATCAGGACATGACAGCAGTTCTGGTGACTTCACCGCAGTTCTCATAAAACGATCAGAGCCTGAACCTGTTTTCTACTTTACTATTCACACTATTCTTTTTTAAACACTTTTACTGAAGTATAAATTACATATTGTATAAATTAACACATTGTATAAATTAACACATTGTAAGTGCACAATTCTGTGATTTTTATTAAATTTATAAAACTTGTGAAACCATCACAATACAATTTTAGAATATTTCTACCATCCCAAAAGTTCTCGTGTCCATTTCGAATTACTCCCTTCTCCTATCTCCTGCTCTAGGCAAACACTGATCAACTTTCTGTCTCTATAAATGTGCCTTTCTTGGGCATTTAATATACTGAAATCATACAATGTGTAATCTTTTGCATATGGTTTCTATCACTTAGTGTAACCCTTTTGAAGTTCTTCTATGATGTAGCATGTATCAGTAGTTTGTTCCCTTTTTTTGCTGAGGGACATTCCTTTGTATGGTTATGTGGTATTTTGTTGACATATAATTACATTGGTATCAGTTTTTGCCTATTGTAATTAATACTGCTGTGTACATTTGTGCACATGTATTTGTATAAATAAATGTTATAATTGATCATGGATAGGGTCTTTGGAGTGGAATTACTGGGTTGCATGGCAAGTTTATGTTGAATATTTCAATAAACTGCCAAATTGCTTCCCAAGTTGTTATACTATAATACATGCCCATCATCAGTGTGTTAGAATTTTACTTTCTACATATCCTTGCCAAAACTTAGTATTTTAGCTATCCTAGTGGGTTTTGAGTGGTATCAATCTGCATTTTTGTAAGAACTAATTATGGTGTGTGTTTTTTCTTATATTTAACAACTCTTTATGTATCTTTAGTGAAATGTCTATTCTAATCATTTTTTAATGTTTGAGTGGTCTGCTTATTTTTGAACTGTAAGAATTTTTTATATATTCTAGATAGAAGCCTTTTTTTTTTAGATATATGATTTGCTAAGTATTTTCTTCTAGTTTGTGACCTATCTTTTCATTTTCTTAATAGTTACTTTTAAAGCATAAACGTTTTAAATATGATGAAATCCACTTTGTAAATTTTCTTCTCTTTTATGAATTGTGCTTTGGTGTCATAGTTTTGGCTCTTACATTTAGCCTAAGACCCATTTTGAGATAATCTTGTATACAGTGTGAAGTAAGGATCTAAGTTCATTTTATTACATGTGAATATCTAATTGTCATATTACTATTTGTTGAAAAGACTAGTCTATCTCCAATGAATTGTCTTGACATATTTGTGTATGCCAGTTGACAATAAATATAACTTTTTTCCTAGACTCTCAATTTTAATCCACTGATCAATCTATCTAGCCTTGTGACTGTACAACACAGTCTTGATTACTGTGGTGTCATAGTAAGTTTTGAAATCAGTTTATATAAGCTATCCAACTTTCTTCTTTTTTTGAAATTATTTTGTCTATTCTATGTCCTTTGCATTTTTATAAATATTTTGGCATTTGCTTATCAATTTTTACAAAAAGATCCTGCTTGAATTTTGGTAGGCATTACATTTTTAATTTATAGATCAGTATGGGAAAGTGTGCCAAATGCAAAATGTTTCTCTGTTTATTTAGATCTTCAGAAATATTTTGCAGATCTTAGTGTACAAGTCTTGTACTTCTTTGTTAAATTTATTACTGTATATTTTTTTCAATTCTATTGTTATATAATTATTTTTATTTTTGTATTCTTCATTCCTGCTATATGAAAATCAGTTGCATTTGTATATTTTTCTTATATATCAAGACCTTCCTGAACTTTTAGTAATAGTTGTTTTGATTTTGGATTCTCAAGATATTCTATAGATTCAATTATGTCAAGTGTGAATGAAGACAGTTTTACTTTCCTATCGGAATGACATTAATTTTGTTTTGTACCTTAGTACATTGTCTAGAATCTCTTATGTAATTTTGCATGGAACTAGCGAATGCAGACATCTTTGCCTTGTTCCCAGTCCTAGAGGAAAAGTATTCAGTCTTTTACCATTAAGTACAATGATAGCCGTTGAATTTTCACAGATGCCCTTCTTCAGGCTGAAAAGGATTCATTTTATTTCTAGTGTATTGAGACTTTTTAAAAAATCATGAATTGCTTATGGATTTTATCATATGTTTTTATGAATTGATTGAGATGATAATGAGGTTTTGGGACTTTATGTTATTAACGTATTTTACATTAACCAATTTTACATAATTTTTAAAGCAATTAAGGCAATCGTGTATGTCTCAAATATATCTCCTTTGGGCATAGTGTGTAATCTGCTTCATATGGTGCTAAATGTGGCTTGCTAAATTTTTAAAGAATTTTTGTATCTATGTTAATTAACGAATTTTAGTCTGCAGTTTCCTTGTAATAACTTTGTCTGATTTTCATATTAGGTTAATGCTGGCTTCAAAGGAGAGTTGGAAAGTCTTTCCTCCTCTAAATTTGGAAGTTTATAAAGGATTACTATTTCTTTACATGTTTGATAGAATTTACCCATGAAACCATGTGGAAGTTTTAAAATTAATAATTCAGTTTCTTTGTTTGATATAAGTCTATGGAAATTTTCTATTTTTTCTTTAGTTGTTGGTAATTTGTGTTTTCCTAGAAAGTTGTCTGTTCATCTAAACTGTCTTATTTTGTTGGCTAAAAGCTGTTCTTAGTATTCTCTTTTAATCCTTTTTAATTCTGAAGAATTAATAGTGTTATTCCCTCTCGTTTCTTATTTTGATAATTGTGACATCTCCTTTTTTCTATTTAAATCTAGATAAAGGGTTATTATTTTGGTAATTTATTCATAGAACCAACTTTTGGTTTCATTGAATTTTTTTGAGGTTTTTTTTTGAGGTTTTTTTCTTTTTGCTGTCTTGATCTTAGCTCTATTCTTTATTTTCTTTTTTCTACTAACATTGTTTTTAGTTTTGTCTTATTTTTCTAGTTCCTTAAGGATGAAACGTAGGTCATTGGTTTGAGAAATTTATTCTTGTATGCTGTGGGCATTTAATATTTCTTTAAGCACTACTTAAATTACATTTCAGAAAGTTTGGTATGTTTTTATTTTCATTTGCTTAAAAATATTTAGGTTTTTTTTTTTTTTTTTTAGTGATTTCTTATTTGGACCCTGGATTATTTTGAAGTATGTTGTTTAACTTCCAAATACTTCAGAATTTTACAGATTTATTTTTCTTGCTGATTTCTCATTTAATTCCATTATAGTCAGAGGACATACTTAAATTTATTAAGACTTATTTTATGATCTAGTATGTGGTCTATTTAGTAGAATGTTGCATATGCATTTGAATGTGTATTTTCTAGTTTTTTGTTGAACGTTCTATATATGTCAGTTAGGTTGAGTTGGTTAATAATGATTTACATTTTTTTAAATCTATGTTCCTTAAGGAATCTAGAAACTCAACTTTACTGAGTAAAGCTGAGTTTCTGTCTAGTTATTCTGTCAATTATAGAAAAAGGGGTATTGAAATCTTTAAGTATTACTTGTAATTCTCTATGTTAAAAAACATCAGTCAGTTTTTGCTTCATGAATAGTTATGAGTCACTTAGTGACAGGGATACGTCTTGAGATACGCATAATTAGGCAGTGTTGTTGAACAAACAACATAGAATGTGCTTATAAACATCTGGATGGTATAGCCTAGGCTATAACCCACCTATGGTATAGTCTATTGCTCCTATGCTACAAACCTGTACATTTTTACCACAATGGTAAATACTTTTGCATCTACACATAACTAAACCTAGAAAATGTACAATAAAAATATAATATGAGGCTGGACTCAGTGGCTCAACCTGTAATCCTGGCACTTTGGGAGGCTGAGGCAAGTGGATTGCCTGAGCCCGCCAGTTCAAGACCAGCGCGGGCAACTTGGTGAGACCTCGTCTCTACAATAAATCAAAAAATTAGCCGGGTGTCGTAGCGCATGCCTGTAGTTCCAGCTACTTGGAAGGCTGAGGCGGAAGGATCACCTGAGCCCAGCAGGTCAACACTGGAGTGGCCGTGAGCAAGCCACACACTTCAGCTTGAGCGATGTAGTAACACTCCAACTCAAAAATATATGTGTGTGTGTGTGTGTGTGTGTGTGTGTGTGTGTGTGTGTGTGTGTGCATATCTCAAGATATATCCCTGTCACTAAGTGACTCATAACTGTACATGAAGCAAAAACTGACTGATTTTTTTAAAATAGAGAATTACAAAGTAATACTTAAAGATTTCAGTACAGCTGGGCTCGGTGGCTCAGCCTGTAATACCACGCCTTTGGGAGGCTGAGATGAGTGGATTGCCTGAGCCCGCGGGTTCAAGACCCGCCTGGGCAACTTGGCAAGACCTCATCTCTACAATAAATCAAAAATTAGCCGGGGGTGGTAGCGCGCGCCTTGTAATTCCAGTGACTTGGAAGGCTGAAGCCGAAGGATCGCCGGAGCCCAGCAGGTCGAGGCTGCGGTGGTGGGGAGCAGCCACTGCACTCTAGTCTGGGCGACAGAGTGAGACTCCAACTAAAAAAAAAGATTTCAATACCCCTTTCTCAATAATTGACAGAATAACTAGACAGATATTATGGAACCAGTATTGCAAATGTGGATCTGTCATTAAAACATTGCATGACTGTATTTCGAGACTGTTTTTAGGTGCATATTTACCTATAATTGTTAGGTTTTCCTAAAACATTGACCCTGTTATATGAAGTAGTCCTCTTTCTTGTCTTACATTGATTTTGTCTGTTATTAATTATAGCTACTTCACCTTTCTTATGGTTATAGGTTTAATGGCATACCTTTTTTATTTTACTTTAAGTTTTTTTTTTAATAAAAGTATTTCTGTTTTAGACAGTATTTAGTTAATCTTTTTTTAATGCAGTCTGACATTCTCTTGTTTTTAAGTTGTGTGTCTAGAACATTTATATTTAATGTAATATATTTGAACTCAATTGATATTTTGCTATTTGTTGTCTGTTTCTCATGTCTTTTTTTTGTTACTCTGTTTTTCTATTATTGCCTTCTTTGTTTCAAATATGTATTTATTTTATCATTTTGTTTTCTCTTTCCATTTTTTAAATATATATATTTTAAGAATGCCTCTGGGGACTATATTATGCATTTGAATTGATCACATTCTACCTCAGTTAAATTCCTAATTTAATTCTGGCAAATTATATAAAATTTTTTCTAATTTATATCTAGTATTTATCCCCCTCTATTGACACATACATTGCATCTATATGTAACATAACCAAATGATACAGTATTATAGTTATTGTTCTATGTAATCAACAACCTTTCAAAATACTTAAGAGAAGAAATTATAAATTAAATATTTACAGCCTTTCATGTAACCCTTGTGTATCACATCCAGTGCTCTTCCTTTCTTCCTGTGCATTTGAATTATCACTTGAAGGACTGAAGGACAAGATATTTCTTGTGAGGATGATCTTCCAGCAATGAATTTTCTTAGCCTTTGTTTATCTGAGAAAGTCTTTATTTCACCTGTACTTTTGAAGGATTGTTTGGGCATAAAGTTCTTGGTTGACATTTTTCTTACTTTCACTGATAGTATTGCTGGATGTGGGCACTGTTCATCACTCCAAATCAAATGACCTTTCTTTGACCATGGCAACACTGCCTCCAGTCTTCATGGTCTGTCTTGCCCTCACAGAACCTCCACAAGAATATCACAGACTCTTTCTTCTTGTCTAAGCGCTACAGTGTTTCACCCATAAATGCTTTTCAGTTTCTTTAATTCCCAGAGTGCTGAAATGGTTGTGTTTTTTGTTTTATGTTTTATCAGTGATATCCAGTTTTGCAGTTATTTTTGGGAAAGAGGGTTTGTTTTTAATCTCTCCACTTAGCCATAACTGCAAGTCTCACCCAAAAAAATTTTTGTCAAGCTACTTCATATGCTACCAAGTTTTGTTGCTGCTGTTTACTATTTAGCCTGGAAATGAGTTTATTTCATTATTTCCTTAGCTTAGCCACACTGAGTCAGGAAATATAATGCATTGTGACATGCAAAAAGAGTTACCCATGGCTGCTTTATACAGAAGATGATTGCTGTCCAGTTAAAATGCCATGTGTGGCTGGGCTCGGTGGCTCAGCCTGTAATCCCAGCACTTTGGGAGGTCAAAGAGAGTGAATTGCCTGACCCCACGAATTCAAGACCAGCCCGGGCAACTTGGCGAGACCTCGTCTCTACAATAAATAAAAAATTAGCCAGGTGTGGTAGCATGTGCTTTTAATTCTGGCTACTTGGAAGGCTGATGCAGAAGGATCACTGAGCCCAGCAGGTTGACGCTAGGGTTGCCGTGAGCATGCCACTGCATTCAAGCCTAGGCAACAGAGTGAGATTTCAACTAATAATAATAATAATAATAATAATGCCATGTGTATTAAATAGCACAAATGTATAATTATATACCCTCTCAGATTCTCATTTTCATGGAATGAATTCCAGCCTTGGATCATTCCAGCTCTTTGTTAACTGAGCTTTTCTTCTTGATTTCTTGACAATATTTTTAAAAAGCTACTTCTGGCCTTCATTGATAATTTTGTAAATTTTTCCCCTTTGATGTCTTTACACTTCTAATAATAGCTGCTATAAATTTTCTACCATTTTCCCTACTCAACATACATCTTCATACTACTTTAATTAAAGTCAGTGAAAGCATCGATAACTTCCCATCCAAACACATTCCTACTACACGGCCTTTGCATTTCTCCTTGAATACTTCTCTTCCAAATAACCCTTTGGCTCATTTTTTGCAATTTCACTTTATCAGAGATGTCTTACTGGAATATCCTGTCTTAAAATGACACCTCCATCAGCCTCTGTCCCATTGCCCTGCTAATTGTTCTTCAGAGCACTTATCACCATTACCATACTATATATAATTTGAGTAATAGTTTATTATCTTTCTTTCTCTAGAACAGGGGTCCTCTAACCCCAAGCCATGGACTATTACTGGTCTGTGGGCTGAAACTGGCCCACACAGCAGGAGGTGAGCAGCATGCGAGCAGAGTTCCATTTTCTGTCAGATCAGCAGCAGCATTAGATCCTCATAGGACCACAAACCCTATTGTGAACTGTGCATGTGAGGGATCTAGGTTGCACACTCCTTATGAGAATCTAATGCCAGATCCATAAGAACAGTGAGTTTGTACTATTCACTACTCTGTCCATAGATTAAGATTAATGTCATATAGTTTAAACTCAGAATATTTGCTCAAAAAAGAATCAACCTCACTAGAAGAAACCCTTATACTGCTGCCAATGCTTAGAACCCAGCCAATTTTACTCATTCAGGCATACTCCTTCCTTCCTCCCTCCTTTACTCCCTCCTCCTTCCCCCCTTCCTTCCCTTCTTCCTTCCTTCCATCCATATTTACTGCATACTGTATGTTCTGTACTGTGTTTTTAAATGTTCTTCAACAGTTATAGACCCTTTGTTTCCCCCATGTTGGCATACGGGAATGTTGAGATACTTTTTCACCCTATTAAGTCAATAAAACAAACCTCTTAGTTGCCAAAACCAGTGGAAACTTTTTTATTCTTGACATTGTTGGTTGATTCCTTCTTGAAATTCTTTCCTAACTTCTGGATAACCACTCTCTTTTGGTTTTTTTCTGTAGATCTTGGTCGCTCCTGAATGTTCTTCATGGGCTCTTTCCCCATTTTTTCTGTGCTTCTTTTAAATATAGGTGTTCTTCAGAAATGTATAGCTTCGCCAGGCTCGATGGCTCAGCCTGTAATCCAGTGCCTTTGGGAGGCTGAGGTGAGTGGATTGCCCGAGCCCTCAGGTTCGAGACCCGCCTGGGCAAGCGAGACCTCATCTCTACAATAAATCAAAAAAAAAAAAAAAAATGTATAGCTTCCTTATATAGTAGCTATCATCTTTTCACTGATGGTTTACAAATCTATAAGATTTTCACATACCTGGCATTTTTGTTCCTTTTTTATATGCTTAGGTATCAGTGTTACCTATACTCATGTTATGAACTGAGTATCTATGTTCCTTTCAAATTCGTATGTTGAAGCCCTAACCCCTAATGTGATGGTATCAGGAGGTGGACCTTTAAGAGACAATTGTGTTTATATGACATCATAGATTGAAGCCCCCACGATGGAACTGGTGCCTTTATAAGAGGCTGAGGTGAGTGGATTGCCTGAGCCCGCGGGTTCGAGACCCGCCTGGGCAACTTGGTGAGACCTCATCTCCACAATAAATCAAAAATGCACCAGGTGTGGTAGCGCGCGCCTGTAGTTCCAGCTACTCGGAAGGCTGAGGGGGAAGGATCGCTAGAGCCCAGCAGATCGAGGCTGCGATGGCCGGGAGCAGCCACTGCACTCCAGTCTGGGTGACAGAGTGAGACTCTAACTCAAAAAAAAAAAGAAGTGATAGAAACACCAGAGCTGCTTCTCTCTGTGTCATGTGATAAAACAAGAAGGCAACTCTATATAAGTCAGCTTTGAGGGGGGCTCTCACCAAGAATCAAATTTGCCAGTACCTTCATCTTGGAATTTCTAGTTCCCAAAAGTGTTAGAACTTTTGTTTAAACCATCAGTCTATGGTATTTTGTTATAGCAGCCTGAGCTAACTAAGACAGTTTATCCATCCCATGGCACTCATGTTACTGATGTAATAACCATGTCTATTTATAAAGTACTAGGAGTCTTTACTACTAATTGACCCTAAGTAAGTCACACATTGTTATATTCACAATTCTAACAAAACTATAGATTAACTACCAATACTTTTATTACCTGAAGGACTATGCTATTCAGTCTCTGCTTCTTTCACAAGCAATGATTATTCTAGTTTTGCATTGTTTATCATTGAAATAATAAATTTAGATAATCTTAAGCAGTATTATATTTCTTTATGAATAATGAAATTTTAATGATTAAGTCTTGATTAAACTAGTTATAACTTTCAGAAGTAAATAGTGCTAGCAGTGACTTAGGTTTTTAGATGTGAAGAAAATTTTTCACAAGTTTGAAACCAATTATTTCTTAATATTACTATTATTATTATATTTTGTATATGCAGTACATGTCACATTTCCTAATGGAGGACAGTATCCCACATATAGAATTTTAGTTACAGAGCAAATAAAATTATAGATTGCTCATTTTCATTTCCTCTTTTTCTAGGCATTTTACCTATCCTTGCCTTTCAGGAAGATTATATCATTTGATTATATCATTTTTAATGCCTTGATTTTTTGAAAGTACTTGTTACTTAAATTAACATCACTAGGATTAAAGAACACGTTATCTTAACTTTTTTTGTTTGTTTTGTTTTTTGTTTTTGTTTTTGAGTTTGCGTCTCAGTGCAGTGGCACACTCACGGCCACCCCAGCATCGACCTGGTGGGCTCTGGCAATTCCTCATCCTCAGCCTTCCAAGTAGCCAGAACTACAGGTGTGTGCTACCGCGCCCAGCTAATTTTTGATTTATTGTAGAGACGAGGTCTCACAAGTTGCCCAGACTGCTCTCTAACCCGCCGGGCTCAGGCAGCCCACGTGCCTCAGCCTCCCAAAGTGCTGGGATTACAGGCTGAACCATAGAGCCCAGCCCTTAACTGTTTTTAAATCAGTTAAGTGCTAACTGGTTTGGGGAAACACTGTCAGTAATTTTGGCTCCCTTATATTTGTAGTGTTATCTGTCTCTAAAATGTTTCCCTCACAATAGGTGGTAGAATGTTTCTGATTACACTAATTTTTACTTGAAATACAAACCTGCCTGAGTCATACTTGTTGAACATAAGGGAAAAAAAATTTGGGAGAAGAGGAAGGCATTTTTTTGTTTCTTATGACAAATTAAACATTCAATGACTGAGGTAATGAAAGCAAATAAAACCAAGCAAAGTATCTCCTATATTGACCAACGTGCTTTCCTTTTTGCGAGATAGAATTTGTAAGGTGATTCACATTGGCCCCAAGTATATTAGTTGAGTATCTTCTACTAATATAAAACTAATTCTCTTTCCAAAAGATTAATCTCTTTCCAGTAAGATTCAGGGTCATAAATTAGATGTTGATGATAAGGGTGTATAATTAGGTACTGTTCACTAATTTCAACATTGATAACATACTTCAACATTGATAACATATTTGATATCTGTATTATTAAAATTACTTTTGTATCTAAACTACAATCTTCTGATACTAGCATGATGTAAAATCAACAACATATGATAACACAACATGTAAGGAAATTCACAGTTGTTTGTTTTTTTAAGTTTCACTCAGTTTTAAGTTAATATGTTCCTTTGGGGTCTGCTTCTCACACCACCCCTTGGCATTGACATATGTAACACATAGTCTCACAGACTGTTCTTTATTCATTCATTTTGTCCCAAAGCCTTCTATCATATTCATTCTTTTTCATATTATTTGTTCTGAATTACATCAGTGTTTGCTCATGATTTTCTTGAGAATTATTCTGTTTGTATTCTTTTCTCTGTTGATAATATGGAAGGGTCAATTATTACAATGGAATTCTCAATCTTCCTGCTTCGTTTTGTTATTGTTCTTTAGACATTTTGTTTGAAAATTTCTGAATTCTTCCAGCAGTATTTTCTCTAAGTATTTAGATTATAGTGTTAGAACTTTCCAAGTAAAATAAAAATGTTAATCTTGAAGGTCAGGCCATATTGAGCTTCATGAAGTTCTCAGAATACTGTGTAGTTCTCGCCTGTCATGGATGTCTGGATGTATTTTAGTGAGTACCCAGAATATTATTTTCGCCAGTATTTTAAGTAGATAAGTTGTCTTTATTTTGATGTGTCTGTAAAGGGAGTGTGTGTTTGGCTAATGTATTTTGTGAAATTTTTCACAGTGAATGTGGAATTTTTGTCATTACATATTAACATCTCATCTTTTAGGTATAGTGTGCTTTTTAAAACAGTCAATCTCCATACTAGGTAAATGAAGTAGTATCATGAAAAGTTCTTTTTAAGAGTTAGAGTGTGATATACCCAATTTCAATTTATTGGTTTGATTCCAAAGAAAAAGTAGAAGCATGTATCTGAGATAGTACCAATGTTGTATTTTATTTAACAGATTCAAATGTGATACTCTTCCATCACCATAACTACCATTTACCATTTGTTGGATAAAATAAAATTTGAAAAATATGTGTAATTCACTACCAGTTTTCAAACATGTAATCTGAACTCATCCCAAAATATTTTAAGACAAATTTGGCAGAGCCTTTATTTTGTAAATAGGATGGAATTTTATGTCAGTTTTTAGCTAATTTTAATTAGTTACAGATGATTTAAAGTTTGTCATTCTTACTTGGGGGAAAATATTTTAAATTGTATTACAAGCAGAGTAACATATTATTATGACATTATTGTTGTTTCCAATGCAGTTATTGTGAACTACTTTGTTGCTAGATTTATTCTATTATGGAAGTGTCAGTTTCAAAGTTTCTAATTATTTATTTATTTATTTAATCAAAGTCTCACTATGTTGCCCAGGTTAGAGTGCAGTGGCACCATCATGGCTCACACAGCCACCACCTCCTAGGCTCATGTGACATTTTCACTTTAGCCTCCCAATTAGTTGGGACTACAGGCATGTGCCACCATACCTGGGTAATTTTTTATTTTTTGTAGAGATGAGACCGTGCTATGTTGCCTAGACTGGTCTCAAATTCCTGGACTCAAGCAATCCTCCTGCCTTGGCCTCTGAAAGTGCTGGGATTACAGACATGAGCCACTGCACCTGGCCTCAAAGTTTCTAATTTTATAATAATAATTGTAACTATATTAGACCAAGACATTTTAAATGTTAAAACTTACAAGAATCTGGTGGCATCTACTGAGTATCAGATGCCTATGTAGACCCCTCTTACATATATTTACAGTATAATCCCTTTACTAATTCACATATTTTTTTCTTCAATGAAAAAGAATATGAAACTGTAAGTACAGTGTGATCCATGGTTCTAACACTGCCTGAGTACATCCTTCATATATGAAGGAAATATGTTAATGAGGAAATGTATATATATTGTAAATGGTGGGGGGTAGTAAGTGAATTATGGCTTATTTTTATATTTTCTTCTGTATATATTCTATTTTCTCAATTTTCTGCAGTGAAGTACCTGGCACCTCTCTAATTAGAAAATGAATGTTCTTACTTTGTTCTGAAATAACTGAGCTACTTAAAAAGAAGTCTCTAATGTATTGTCTGTACTGACAAGCTCTAGTAGAACAGTAAAGTCCAAAATACAAGTGGCAAGAACATATTTTCCATCAGGTTAATGTCATAATAATACATTTATAAATATTCTAATTATGAGTGTACTTGTAAAAATTATTTCAAAAAGTACTTTCCTGTAGCCATAATAAAAAATGAAGCGGTTTTATCTCGAAATTTGGACATTGAAGTTAGTAAAATAGTAAATATAAAATAGATAAGTTAGTAAAAGCTTATTTTATGTAAGAATCATCCAGGTAACAAATCAAAATGCATGCCCTACCACCAGAGATTATGGGTAAGTAGATATGAAGTAGAATCTAGGAACCTCTGTTTTAATTAAGTACCCACATGATTCTGATGCAGGTGGTCCAACAGACCATAGTAAATTGTTTATTTTTTTTTTCCTGTCCCATTCTGTAGCAAGCTCTGTGGTACTCTTCAATCCATATGCATATTATTACATTTTTCCAATTTAATCAGTTTTCTGTATTCTCTAAGACACAGTGTATACATCCCCAGCCATTGACAGTACAACCCACTAGGGTAAGGGAAAGAGGGAGTTTGAACTTCCATTTATATTTTTATCTCATTTATTTAATTTACATTCATATATGTGGTTTATAATTTGCATAATTGTTAACTTAATAGTATGTTAATAAATAGAAACATTTTTAAAAGACAGCCTTTTAAGTAGCATGCAAATTGTCACTTTTATCTCTGGTATATTGTGTTCACTTTTTGTGATGCTGTATTAATCATTACATATTAAATGTTTTACATTTTAAATATAAACACTATATAATTTATTAACATGTGACAATTAACTGTATTTTTTGAAATGCTTTCCTACTCTCTTTTCTTCCCTATGTCAGGTGATGCTTTTCCTTGGACTATCAGCTTGCATCATTTCAGCATATATACCCTTCTTGGAAAACAAGTGACACTTTGCCTAGTGGAACCTATGGGTTGTACTTCTACTCTAGCTGTCACATCTCAAAAATTACTTGCTGCAGGCCCGGATACACGACATTCATTTGTTGTCTGTCTCCATGTTGACCTTGACTCACTAGCGATAAAATGCTCTAATCCCCAGGTTAGTACATTTGATTTATGAAAGGAAATTTAAGGTAATGTGATTTTAAAACAATAGTTATTCATTTTGTTGAAGGGTTTCTTTTCTATTAAGTATCCTAAATTGTTTTTAACTGGGCCATCAAGGTCAGGGTGGTTAGATTAGGAGTTACTTTGAAGCTCTCTCAAGTTTTGTAATTTAAACTCTTCTGAAAATGTAATGGTGGCAGCATAAATGTATCTTTTGGCTGATGGAATAAAATTAGTTGCAGATGTAATGTTTTTAAACACTGAAAAACTATTTTATTGTCAGGCTGAAAGTGTTGAACTGATCAAATGTGATTTTCAGTCATAATCTCACTCAAAACTTCTTTGCTCATCATGCAATATTTTATTTTATTGTATTTTATGTTGTGTTATTTTATTTTTATTTTATTTATTTTTTTGAGTCAGAGTTTCATTTGTCACTTGCCTGGAGTTCTGTGGGCATGATCATGGCTACTGTAGGCTCAACCTGCTGGTCTTAGGTGATCCTTCCACCTTAGCCTTCCAAATAGCTGGAATTACAGGCAGGCGCCACTGTGTCTGCCTAATTTTTTGATTTATTGTAGAATCGACGTCTCGCCAAGTAACCCAGACTAGTCTTGAACCCCTAGACTCAGGCAATACCTCTACCTCTCAAAGTTCTGGGATTACAAGTGGAAACCACTGTGACTGGCCTTAAGTTATATTTTTTAAATAATATTTTTAAGACTATTACTGGATATTAAAGGCCTATACACGTAAATCTATGTTTATCCCATCATTAAGCCAGCTTTTAAAGGGTGTTTTCTAAAAGTAGGTTCAAGTAGCTGCCCACAGTAGTACATGATTATGATCCAGCTACTAGGGAGCCTGAGATAGGAGGATCTCTTGAGCCCAGGAGTTTAAAACTGTATTATGCTATCTTTGTGCCAGTGAATAGCCACTGTGCTCCAGCCTAGGCATCAAAATGAGACTCTGTCTCCTTAAAAAAAAAAAAAAAGTTTTTTTATAAAGTAGGTTCAAATGTCATTTCATATTTATAGAGCCTCCTTACTGATACCATTCTTCTTTCTTCTATTCTTCTATTCTCTCCTCTTCCATATGCTACACAGTTTGACTTAGCTTTAATATATTATATTTGTGTACTTTGAAAAGATTGGGCTTGTTAATATATTGGTGATAGCCTTGTTATAAAATGTATTTAATTAAAAATATGACAATTTTTTTATGTGAAAAGAGCATTATACAAAAACTTAAAGCTCATCCTCCATTGTAAAAGCCATTTCCTTTAGAATCAGTAGTAAAATATACTAGTCTAATGGCATTTTCCTTTGAATTATAACCCATAGTGATATAGAAGAGAATAATTATGAAATGACTTGCCTAATTCTGAGATTATTCTTGAAATGCCACTGCTAATGGTTGCTTTTAAACGTGACAAAAAGAAACTCTTCTGGGTTGAATTATGTCCCCATAAAAAGATATGTTGAAGTCCTAAATCCCTGTACTTCAGAGTATAACCTTATTTGGTAATAGGTTTGTTGCAGAAGTAAGTTAAAATAAGATCATTAGGGTGAACCCTAATCGAGTGTCACTAGTATCCTTATAAAATGGGGAAATTTGGACATAGACACATACAGAAGGAAGATTACATGGAGACAAGCAGGAAGATTGCCATGGATGCAAGAATGCAAAGTTTGAACTAATGAAGTTGTAAGCCAAGAAACACCAAAGATTGCTGACCACCACCAGAAACTAGGAAGAGAACCAAGGAAGAACTCTACTCAGAGTCTCAGAGAACATATGGCCCTGCTTATAGTTTGAATTTGGACTCTAGCCTCCAGAACTCTGAGACAATACATTTATGTTATTTTAAGCACCCAGTTTATGGTCCTTTGTTATGGCAGCTCTACCAAATAAACCACAGAGTAACAGATTCAGCTCTTTTAGATCATTTGTCACAGAAGTTGTTAAAAAGGAAAACTTAGGAGATCTACTCCTATCATGGCAGCATAAGCACTGTAAGCCTATCTTTCCTATATATTGTAGAAAAAATGCAAAAACTAACAATTGACTACCACATACATGAATATTCTCAGTTGTTTTAGAATAATTGAATTGCAAAAACACTTTAAAGTAGCTATTAAACATGTTTTATAAGGTGTAAAGGAAAGCACACTAAATGATGAAGATAAGAATTCTCAACTGAAAAATAGTATAAAACTAATCAAATGGAATTTTAGAATTGAACAATATATTCCTAAAGGAAGAAAAACATTGTGTGTGGACATGAAGGTAGCCTGGAGATAATAGGAAAAGGAATCACTGAACTTGAACATACATGATTCAGTAGAAATTACTGAATTTGAAAACCAGAAAAGCAAAATTTGTTGTTGTTTTTAACAAACAGCTTCAATGGCTGTCAGACAAATATCATGTACTTGGAGTTTCAGAAAGAGGAAAGACTGGGGCCAGAAAAATGAATAAATAATTGCAGAAAACTTCCCAAATTTGGAGAAAAAGATAGACTTTTACATATTCAAGAAGTTCACCTAATCCCAAGCAGGATAAATTCAAAGTAAAACACACTTAAACACATTGTGATTAAAATACTGAAAACTAAAGATAACTTTTTAAAATCTTGAAAGCAGTT
Organism: Carlito syrichta; assembly: GCF_000164805.1. Taxonomy (NCBI): domain Eukaryota; kingdom Metazoa; phylum Chordata; class Mammalia; order Primates; family Tarsiidae; genus Carlito; species Carlito syrichta. Next base: position 135,100 of record NW_007052755.1, read on the forward strand.
ATAGGAAAGGATAACTGGAACAATATCTTTAAAAATGCTAACATAAAAGAACTTAATCCAGTGATGAATTCCAGAAAAATGAAAGTGAAATAAACACGTTTTTAGATGAAGAAAATTTGTCATCACCTGCCTTGTTCTACAAGTAATATTAAAGTTCTTTAGGCTAAAGAAAAATAATACTGGATGAAAATTTGGATCATCAGGAATGAAGGGAAACAAACAGAAATGGAAAATAGCTGAGTAAATATTTTTGAAAAAACCATTTTAAAAATGTGTATGAATATACAAAGCAAAAACTATAACACTGCTGGAATTTTCAGTGTATACAGATATAACATATTTGACAACAATAATATTAAAGATAGAGAAAGATAGATAGAGAAAGATAGGGTAAAGGCATCTACCTATGTGTTTGCAAGATTCTACTTATTATATGATGTGGTACAATATAAACTCTTAAGTAGACTGTAAACGTTTGGGTATGTAAATTATAATCTCTTAGAACAAATACTAAGAAAATACAAAAATAGGTTTTGGGGGGACTTTGTTGGTGTCAATGTTTATTTTTATTCCACTGTGGTCCGCGAAGGTGCATGGTAGAATTTCAGTCCTTTTAAATTTGCTTATACTTGATTTGTGTCCAATTATGTGGTCGATCTTAGAATATGTTCCATGCGGTGATGAGTTGAATGTGTATTCTGTGGTGTTTGGATGGAGTGTTCTGTAGGTATCAATTAAGTCCATTTGGTCCAGAGTCTCATTGAGGTTCCGGATCTCCTTGCTGATTTTTTGTCCTGATGATCTGTCTAAGGTTGTGAGTGGTGTATTAAAGTCCCCTGTTATTATGGTGTTAGAGTCAATGTCTTTCTTTAGTTTTCCTAGAAGTTGCTTTATGAATGTTGGTGCGCCTATGTTGGGTGCATATATGTTTAGGATAGATATTTCTTGTTGATGGAGTGAACCTTTTATCATTATGTAGTGGCCCTCTGTATCTTTTTTAATTTTTGATAGCTTAAATGGTATTTTGTCTGAAATTAGGATTGCGACTCCTCCTTTCTTTTGTGTTCCATTCGCCTGAAAATTTGTTTCCCATCCTCTTACTTTGAGTCTGTGTATGTCCTTTCTAGTGAGATGGGTCTCTTGAAGGCAGTATATTGTTGCCTGGTGATACTTTATCCATTTTGTCATTCTATGTCTTTTCAGTGGTGCGTGTAGTCTGTTCACATTCAGACTAATTATTGAAATGTGAGAGTTCGTCCCTATCATGGAGTTCTTATTGAGTTGTTGTTCTTCCACTTGGTTTTTTCTTTTTTCTTTTTTTTTTTTTTTTTTTGTCTTTCTTTTGGTTTTGGGGTTGGTTCGTGTGTATTTTATTCTTTTCCCTGTACTCTTGTGAAGAACATTGTTCTTTTTTCCTTTTCTTCTGTGTTTAGTACTTTCTTAAGTGTTTCATGTAGAGATGGTTTGGCAAAGTCTCAGGATACAAAATAAATGTACAAAAGACAATCGCATTTCTCTACAACAATAATAAACAAACAGAAACCCAAATAAAAAACACAATTCCATTCACAATAGCCACAAAAAAATTGAAATACCTTGGCATCTTCCTAACCAGAGACATGCAAGACCTTTACAAGGAAAACTACAAAACACTGCTCAAAGAAATCAAAGTTGACACAAACAAATGGAAAAATATCCCATGCTCATGGATCGGAAGAATCAACATTGTGAAGATGTCCATCTTACCTAAGGCAATCTACAAATTCAATGCAATACCCATCAAATTACCAGCAACATTCTTCTCAGACCTAGAAAAAACAATGCAGGAATTCATATGAAAACAGAAATGTCCAAGAATAGCCAGAACAATCCTCAGCAAAAAAAACAAAGCAGGTGGTATCACACTACCAGACTTCAAACTTTACGATAAGGCTACAATCATCAAAACAGCTTGGTATTGGTATAGGAACAGGCATATAGATCAATGGAATAGAATTGAGATCCCAGAAGCAAAACCTCAATTTCTCAACCAACTCATCTTCGACAAAGCCTCCATCACCTACCAATGGGGAGAGGAGAACCTATTCAGTAAATGGTGCTGGGAAAACTGGCTGACCATATGCAGAAGATTGAAACAGGACCCCTATCTATCCCCATGCACAAAGGTTAATTCCAAATGGATCAGAGACCTAAATGTAAAACCTCAAACCATAAGAACCTTAGAAAGTGAAGGAAAAACCCTCATGGAAATCGGAACTGGCATCCAATTCCTGAACAAAACCCAAAACCCACAGCTCATAAGAGAGAAAATAGATCAATGGGACCTTATTAAACTGACAAGCTTCTGCAAAGCCAAAGAAACCATCAAGAGAGCAGGGAGACAGCCTACAGACTGGGAAAAAGTATTTGCCAACTCCAGGTCCGACAAAGGCTTAACATCCTGGATCTACAAGGAACTCAAACGTGCTGAAAAGAAAAAAACAAACAACCCCATTATAAAATGGGCAAAAGATATGAACAGACACTTCACAAAGGAAGACATCCGAGCAGCCAACAGACACATGAAGAAATGTTCAACCTCACTAATCATCAGGGAGCTGC
>NW_007052755.1:137720-161087 GCF_000164805.1 Carlito syrichta
ACCCCAGTCAGATGGCAATTATCAACAAGTCAAAAAATAACAGCTGCTGGAGAGGGTGTGGCGAAAAGGGAACACTTCTACACTGTTGGTGGGAGTGTAAACTAGTGCAACCTCTGTGGAAAGCAGTGTGGCGATTCTTAAAAGCTCTAAATACCAACCTCCCATATGATCCCGCAAACCCCCTACTGGGAATATATCCTGAAGAACACAAATCACTCTATAAAAAAGATACCTGCACACGCATGTTTATCGCAGCACTGTTCACGATAGCAAGAACCTGGAAACAGCCATGCTGCCCGTCAAAAGAGGACTGGATTAAAAAAATGTGGTACATATACACGATGGAATACTACGCAGCCATAAAAAAGAACAAAATCATGAATTTCGCAGCAACCTGGATGGAACTAGAGTCTATAATACTGAGTGACCTCTCACAGAAACAAAGATCCGAGTATCACATGTTCTCACTCATATAATGGACCTTAAACATCCAATGCAATACTATACGAAAATGACTGACCGTACTGGGAAACTATGGTGTGGAGAGGGGGATGGGATTAACAGTAGCAAATATCTGTCTGGGAACGGGGAAACACCCCATATCAACAGGATGCCTGAATGAAACACAATTGTATACCTAACCCTTAACTGTTCCCCACAACTTCACAATAAGAGAGAGAGAGAGAGAGAGAGAGAGAGAGAGAGAGAGAGAGAGAGAAAATACAAATGGATAGGGCCAGAAAGCCAATAGATGAGTTAAAATTAAATACTAAAAAACAATCAAATAAACCAAAAATGTTAGAGAAGCATAACAGAAGAGCAGTAAATGGAGAATAGAAACCAAATAAAAATAATACGAAAAGAGCTAAGCCAACCATATCAATTATTACATTAAATATTAATGGTCTCAACTAGGAATCAGCAAACTAATGCTCACAGGCCAAATTTGGCCACATTCGTTTTTTATGTATTATCTATGGTTGCTATACTGCTATAGCTTCAAAGTTGAGTAGCAGTAACAGAACAATATGGACCAGAAAGCCTAGAATATTTTACTCTCTATTCCTTTATGAGGAAGTTTACAAGATTCTGGTCTAAACAATCCAATTAAAAGACAAAGATGTATAGAGTGGAGAAGGGGGAAAAAAAAAAAAAACAACTCTGCTATATACTGCCTAAAAGTGAAACACTTGAAATATAAAGAAACAGATTATGGGTAACCCCCTGGGTCCCCTTCAACTGTGGGAGTTTTTCTGTCCTCTCAATAAATCCTGCTTTCTCACTTAAAAAAAAAAAATTGTAAGTAGATGCATAGGAAAAGATACACCATACAAATAGCATAAGAAGGATGAACTTACATATTACCAAATAAACAAAAAGTGTATTACCACAGGTAGACAATGACATGAAACAAAAGTTAACACAATTAAAAGGGAAAATAGGTAATTCTGCAATCATCGTAAAAAACTTTATAGCATATCTCAGCAGTGGATAAAACAACTACATAAATAAATAAGTGGAGATACAAAAGATGTAAAAATACAATGAATTCACCTGGATCTAATTGACATTTATACAACATTATATCCAACAAATGTGGAATATAACTTTTTCAGGTACATGTGGCTTCATGTTTAAGGGGATAAAAATAATATGAAGGTGTATTATTTGTCCACAATCAAATTAAATCAGAAATCAATAATAATGAACCACATAGACAAACTTTAAATAGTTGGACATTGAACATCCTGCTTCTAAATAATTTATGGAACAAAGACAAAATTACTTGGGAAGTTAGAAAATGTCTTTACTTGAATGACAATGAAAAAAGGGGATACAGCTAAAGCAGCAGTAGAGAAAGACATTCCTTTAAATAGTTATATTAGAAATGAAGAAAGATCTTAAATCAACCACCTAAGGCTCAACTTTAGAAGATTAAGAAAAGATCAAGATAAACGAAAAGAAAGTAAAAGGAAGAAAACAATAAAGATTGAACAGAGATGAATGGGACAGTTTAAAAAAAAAGTGAGTGAAAGAATATGAAAGCCATATACTGGTTCTTTGAAAGAGATAACAAAATTAATAATTCTCTAGCTAGTCTGAAATGAGAGAGTATGCAAACACCAATATCAGGAATGAAAGGGGGATTATTGCCACAGATCCTACACACATTAAAAACATAAGTTAATAATGAACAACTTTTTGCCAACGAATGTCAACAACTTAGACGAAATGGAAATTTTCATTGAAAAAGAACTATGCCAAAAGTGACACAAGAAGAAACAAACTGTGAGAAGCCCTGTATTTTTTTTTTAACAAAGTTGAATGTGATGTCAAAATCTTTTCCATTAAGAAAACTTTAGAACTAGATGGGTGAATTCAGTCAGATATTCATGGAGAAAAATAATGATTTTATTTCTCAGAAATAGAGGATAAAGGATCTCTGCCCAACTAGTTTTATGAATCCAGCGTGAGTCTGATATTAAATCTTTAAAAAGACATTACAAAAGAAAGAAATTAGATATCAATATTCCTCATGAAAACAGGTGTCAAAATTCTTAACCAAATATTAGTAAATACAAGATAACAATATGTAAAAAGTATAATCCATAGTGACCATGTATATATATCTTAAAAATACAAGTTTGGTTTAGCATTCAAAAATCTTTGAAAATAATTTACATATTGACAAACAAAGGAGAAAAATTGTATGGTCACCTCAGTAGATGCAGGTAAGACGTTTGACAAAATTCAGCACCCATTCATATTAAAAACTGAGAACAAATTACAAATAGGTAAATTTCTCAAAATGGTAAAGGACATATATGAAAAATAAATGATCAGTATCATACTTAATGATAAAATACTGAGTTACTTCCCACTGACACAGGAAAAATCCCAGGATTCCTTCTTTTAATACTATTCTGTGTAATATTAGAGCTCTTAGCCATTATAATAAACCAAGAAAAAGAAGTAAAAGGCATGAATAAAGATGCAGATAAAACTGTTTGCAAAGATAGAATATTTTATAGAAAATGCTAGAGGAGTATAAGAAACTTACTAAAACTAATAAAGCTTACCAAGCTATTAAGAGACAAGGTTAATGTACACAGACCAATTGTATTTTTATGAACTAGCAGCAAACAACTAGAAAATTGAATGAAATCGAGTTCATTTACACTGGATCCAAGAAACATAAATAAACAAAAGACATCTAATATCTTTATTCTGAAAACTACAAAACATTGCTGAGAGAACTTTAAACACCTAAAAAAAATGGAAAGATATATATGCTCATAGATTAGAATACTCAATATTGCTGACGGCTATTTTCTCCAAATTCATCATGTTTAAAAACTTTTTTTTTTTTTAAGTCACATCTAGATAGCAGAAAATCAGACACTTGGCAGAAAGTATTCGCCAGACATTTTCAAATAATGGATTGTTTTCCAGAATATTTAATGAATCCTTTCTACTCAATAGCATGAAGACAAAGAAGAACAGTAAATAAAATAACATAAGGAAATATAATAGGGAAAAGGCTACAAAAGATACTTCACCAAATATTTCTATCTGTGGTCAGTAAGCACATGAAAAGATGCTTACACATGAAAAGATGCTTACTATCATTATTTATCATAGAAAAAAATGAATAACTACACAACTGTTAGATTGACTCAATTAAATGAGGACACAATATATGGATCACATAGAACTCATCATACACTGCTTGTGAGAATATAAAAATGATACAACAACTTTAGAAACAACGTGGCAGTTTCTGTAAAACTTCACCAAACGCTTAACATACAGCACAGAAATTCCTAAGTATTTCCTCTGAGTAATAAAAGTATATGACCATAAAAAGTCTTTTACACACATGTATATAACAGCTTTATTTGTATAGCCTCAAACTGGACACAGCTCAAATGTTTAACATTAGGTGAATTAGTAAAACAAATTATGGCCTGTTTATATGATATAATGCAGTCAACCATAAAAAGGACTGAATTATTGATAAAATGCAACATCATTGATGAATATCATAATAATTATGTAACTGAAAGAAGCCAAGTGGAAAAAGAGTACTTATAATTCCATTTATATAAAATGTTAGAATACGCATATTATTATATAGTGACAGAAAGCAGGGTAGTTGTGGCCTTGGAGGCAGGGCAGTGAGAGGGAAGGAAGGAGGGACAGAAAAAAGACATATTACAAAGGGAGATAAAGAAAGTTTTGCAGATAATAAAAGTGTTGTTTTTTCAATTCATGGTTATTTAGTACTAATTCAATCTCTCTATAAAGTGATATATAATAGACCCCTGCTATATGGAGTTATCTACCAGAATCTTTATAAGTTAGGAAAGATTATTACAGCTGTGGGAAAGATTGTCCTACTCCACAAGTTCTGGTTATCCATAGCCATCCCAGCTGAATGAAAAAATTAGCTTACCATTATGAATTGAGTTTTATGCTCCAGTTTTAGCAACCTTTTAAAAACATTTTCTTTTACTGAGATACTTAATATTTTTATGGTTTTAATAATATTATTACATGACCAAACCTAGAGCACTGGGGTGTCTTTTTTACTATCCACCTTTGGAACTAAGCTCAGATTTTATCATTTAATAAAAGTAGACCACCTCTAAACAAATGCTTCACATAGAACTTGTGTTTGGCTTGTTATTTCCTTCCTATGTCTGCTCCTTCCCTGTTGTTCTTTCTCCTATTACCTCGTTTCCAAGGCCTCCTTAACTCCTGCTCCACAAATACCAAGAACTTTTCTGGAGAATTGCACCAAGAATGAATGAACTATATGCACTAAGACTTTCTTTTCACCCAAAATGTTGTAATTCTTACTACTCAGTTAATTCTACTTTATATTCTTAATAAATCTTCATAAACTAATTTGTGTTAAGGTTTTTAACCACCTGTTATAACTAAAGTTGATCAGAAACTTGTCATGATATATTTATGAAAATACTTTGTAAATTCTGAAATGTTATATGAATGTAATTTTGTTAGTTTAGACTTGCTGTGATTAAAATGTGAGATCCTTTTTGCAAATTGGTTTGAATATCCCTGGTTGGATGTAGCAGAATTTATAAAGGAATATGAAACTACAAAAATAACATAACACTGAAGAATCAATATATTCTCACAGATTTGATGAGGGATTAATACTCTTTAATATCCTCATATGACAGATTAACCTAAATTGGATGATAAAACATGAAACTCCAAATAAATCTCTTTCTTGTGAGTGCTTATTTACTAATCCATTAGCTTTAAAAAAAAACAAAAGATTTGTTTTAGGAGGAGGTGCAGATTAGTACTTTTTTAAAAAATGACATTCTCTACTTTGATAATCTGATCAAAGCTATGAGTCCTTTTCTCAAAACAGTGTATAGACCCACCAAGTTTGCATACTGAGATATAGTATCAGAAGGTTTGTGAGCCCTGGATTATAGGCACAAACTTTTAAAATTATATCTAATGGAAATAATTCCTACCTTTCTTTTGTTTAAATATTGGGATGACATCAAAAGTATGACCCATATACACTGCTGAATTTGGCTCATTGTTGCTCCATAGAGCCCTTATGTAGTTTGTATACTTTAAAAATAGGGCTAGCTCTATATGTAAAGCAGGCCCAGAGCAAATTCATTGTCATGTCAGGCTTTAATGTCTGACTATGTTAGTCTTGGAACTCTTATTGTCATTCATGGTTCTTACCCTGCTTGAATATTCAGTGCTTTTGTGACTAAAAGTGACTTCTGTCACCCCTTCCCTTCATTTTAACTATTTCAGCAAAGTTATCCAATTCTACTTAATGTGTTTAGACACCGATCTCTCAGTCTAAAAATTGTTTTCATTTCAAAACTAAATGAGCCTGTCCTATAATCCCAGTGACTTGAGAGGCTGAGATGGGAGGATGGCTTGAGCCTAAGAGTTAGAGACCAGTCTGGGCAACATAGCAAGATTCTGTTTCTTTATTAAAAAAAAGCGAGCCTGTAGAATCCTTTCTTTAACATAACACTTCAAATTTTCCTTTAGTCATTGAATTCATAAATTGTCTTCTTACAGTTATTCTCAAGAGCATAAAACTATCTTAGCATTTCAGGATTTCAAGTGCATGGATCTTGTGAGAGGACAGATTTTATGCCTATTTTTCTCTTCACTTATTTAGTTTTTATTGCTAAAGTTATGTTGATCAGTTTTCAGGAAAGTAGTAGAATTTGGCATTACTGTATAAAAACACAAGCTTTGAGTTCAGACAAAACTGGATTTGTATCCTTGTACCACTCACACATTTTTAATTTTTTTTAGCTCCTAATTTTTATTTTTATCTTTTAAACAAAATTAAACTGGGCAAGTATATTGTTTTATATGAAAAGATTTTTGTTGTAAAAACTCTTTTTTTGAAACTGAATTTGAATGATTAGTAGCAACCTACTTGCTAAATGAAATAGCTTTTTTCTAAATTTATATTCACTTAGAGATTTCCACAATGTTCATATGGATCACTACATTGCTTGGTAAAATTCTGTTTTTTATCTCCATTGACTTAGTGTATTTACAGTTTTCTTCTTCCTCTCTACTTTATGATTTGATTCTATCTCAGTCTATCACCTAATACCCTGTAAAATAAACCCTTCCTCTCTAACTGGGGAGGACTCTCCATTGTCCCTATGTCTTGTCTTGATCATTCCCTGCGCTTGGCTTTTGCTCATTCTGTATTTCTGACTATAATGACTTTTTATACCCACCTAAATAATATCTCTCCTTCGAAAATATGTCTCTTCAAGACTTTTTTTAGTGTCTCCAGTCCAATTAAGTCTCTTTTCCGAATGGCTATAGATTAAATGAAAAATTGTGAAAATAATTTTTTAAAAATAACGTTATCGTTTTTATATTTAATCAGCATTCAACACATAAGACATTGCTGATACTCAGTCACCGTCATACGTAATTCATGTAAAGCTGCCTCACGTGATACTCATTTTTTAGAGATTAAAAAAAGTTTTATTGAGGTATATGTATATAATTAACTGCATGTTTCTGTTATCCAATTTGATAAGATTTGGCTAACATAAACGCCTGAAACTATCCCCACAATCAAAATAAATCCAACATCTTTAGAAGTTTATGTCCCTTTGGAATCCTCCCTTTCATTTCTCCTCATGACAGATAATCACTGATTCTGTCATTATGGATTAACTTTTGTTTTCTAGGATTCTATATAAATGGTATCACACAGTTCTTTCTTTCTTTCCCTCCCTCCCTTCATTCCTTTCTTCCTTCCTTCTTTCTTTTTGAGATAATATCTTGCTTTGTTGCCCAGACTAAAGTGCGGTGGCATGATCATAGCTCAGAGTAACCTCTAACTCCTAGACCCACGTGGTCTCCTACCTCAGCCTCTTGAGTAGCCAGGACTATAGGCATCACCGTCACGCCTGGCAAATTTTTAAAAATTTTTTGTAGGGACAGGGTCTTGCTAAGTTGCACAGGCTGGTCTTGAACTCCTAGCTTCAAGTAATCCTCCCACCTCAGCTTCCAAAGTGCTGGGATTACAGGTGTGTGCCTCTGCATCCACCCAGTTGTATTCTTTTTAACCTAGCTTCTTTCATTCTCCCTAATTGTTTTGAGATTAATTCATGCTGTTGCATGCATTATTAGTTTATTTCTTTTTATTGCTAAATAGCATTCTGTCGTATGGGTGTACTTTAATTTATTTATTCACTACTTCTTAACAAATATTTCAGATTTTTCCCCCAATTTTTGCCTATTACAAATAATGCTGATATGAACATTTGTGTTCATATCTTTTATATGGACATAGGCTTTCATTTTTGTTAGAGAATTACTTAGGAATAGAATAACTAGATCATATATGGTAAGCATTTGCCTTTTTCAAAAACAAACTGTTCTAAATTTTTCATTTCTGCTAGCAGAGATTGAGAGTTTCAGTTGCTCTACATCCTTGGTAATATGTGTTTTGATTAGACTTTTTAATTTTGAAAACTCTAAAAGTGGGAAGTGGTAGAGTTCATTGTAATCTTAATTGGCATAATGTTTCAGTATAATAATATAAGGTGAGCATTTATCCTCAAAAAATTTTTTTACCTTTTATTTAAACCTCTGAATTTGATAAGTCTGAGTTCTGTTAGCAACTTTCTTTGAAAATAAAAATATGTTTAAAGTTTATATAATTGTTTGGCATTTTAAACACAATGTACTTGTTGACATTCAAGCACAGTTTTTTGTTTTCGTTTTTGTTCTGAGTTAGAGTCTTACTCCATCACCCAGGCTGGAGTACAGTGGCACATGTACCGCCACCCCAGCATCGACTTACTGGGCGCCAGCGATCCTTCCGCCTCAGCCTTCCAACTAACCAGAACTACAGATGCGTGATACCACACCCAGCTCGTTTTTGATTTATTGTAGAGACGAGGTCTCACCATGTTGCCCAGCAGGTCCCAAACCCACGGGTTCATGCAATCCTCTCGCCTTGGCCTCCCAAAACTTTTTAATGGTAACAGTTAAAGGAATCATAAGTAGTGACAATAAAAACAGCAGCATCTCTTAAATAAATAAAATTTATGCCCTTAAAAGTATTTAGGACTTTTGGGGGGGGTTATACTTTTTTTTTGTCAGTTCTAATTGTTTAAGAAAAGACAATCTTTTTTAAAAATTTGGTTTGCAACAAAACTTTTTTAGAGAGAAACTTACTCATGATTGTGATGGACTAAAGAATTTGAACTAACATTTTCTAAGAAGTTATTTATAAAATCTTTAGCCATTAGATTATTTTTAAACAAAAATAGCTATAACCTGAGATTTGAAACTTCATTACACAAAAAGCAGGAGAAAACTGTACACCCAAGTGCTGTTCTATATCAAATAAGGATTGACAACAGTGTTTTTATGCATCTGCTCTGCCCACATAAGAAGCCAGCTTCATCATCTGAATGTGTCCTGGGGCTGAAACTTTTTATAAATATGAGAATTTTACTCTTTTTTGTAAAATGGCAAGCAGAATATGGTATCCAGCTGTGGACTTGCTTATATATTGTGTTTGCATTTTTTTTGCTAGGCTTGTTTTATACAGTATATGGCAATGTGTTGTCATACAAATTCTATGATTGATGCTTATTTATGAAATCATGTATAAATATCTTAGAACTCAGTCAAACAATGTACAAGTTAAACAGTTTTTTTTCTCTGAATATTGGAATGACATCTCCTTTGGGAATAGTAGGTTGGATATGTTCTTTATCTATTGAAAAGTCTCGTCTGTAACATTTTCCTTTTTCTATTCTGTTATATTACTCTTTTTCAATCTATTTTCCTGGGCAAGAATTTCAGTTTTTAGATTCATTTCTAGGAAACATACAGAAAATTTAGATTTAGAAATTAGTTAGAAATAAGGATGGTAGTGATTTCGTGTTTCACTAAATAATTACATTAAATAATTACAGGTTATACATTTTTCTAATTTTGATTCTGTTCTCTGGTTAAGAGGCATCTGTATGTGTTCTATTAATCATTTATTAAAATAAACCTATTGTTCGATAATAAGTTGTGTTTATATTACTATGGTTTTAAGTCACAATAATGCTGGGTAATTGTAAAATATCACAGTGTGAGTAGGAGGCAAATTTCAGATGTGAATAAATCATGATCAGTGATATATTGGTAGATTTTTGTTTCTCTGGACTAGTTAATTTTCTCATATTTAATATTCAGTGGATTGTGACTAGAAGTTAAAAGACTCCCCCCCCCCCTTTTTTATACTTAGGTTCAGCTCTTCTATGAGTTAACTGATACCATGAATAATGTCTGGAATAAGATTCAAAAGAAAGGCAGTTTCAATCCATCTTCAGCCTATCCAGAGTCTATGACAGGGCCTGTCCCTTCTTCTCCAGTTAGAAGCAGTATAGGCACAGCTCCTCCAGATACGAGCACATGCAGCCCATCTGCTGATGTTGGAACTACTACTGAGGTAAGTGTGTTTGAAATAATTCTGTTACCAAATGAAGGGTGATATATAACATAGAGTTCCGTGTCATGATTAAGAATGAAGATAACCTCCCCACTGTGGAAGCTGAAGGATTCAGAAGGCTCATGAGGAGCTATGGCAGCATTGACTATGTAGTACGTTCCTTCTAGATCCAATTATTCTTTAATCACTTTCAGTAGGTTATGATGTAGTCAGGACAGTGCAGGCTCTGTGAAATGGTAAAACACTTGGGAGTAGATCTATTTAATCCTGTGTATAAGCAATTTTTATATCCTTCTCACTCCAAATCTTAAGAAACACAGTAGCCTAAGTAATAAGATTAATCTTTCTTCTTTTTTTTCCTAAATGAGGAAGAAGTAGTAAGTCTTGAAATGAGCCTGTGTGAATGTATGAAGTTAATGGGGCATATTTCTTCTAGAGTAAAGCAATGAGTTCTTTCTTAGAGATTCCCAATATCATTAGCATACAAAATCTTTTAGAATTTTTGCAGTAAAGTAGCTATTTATTTAATACAGCAGTTTCCAAACTTATTTAACCGAAGACCCATTTTTCAGTCTACCTATTAACACTGTACAAACTGTACTTTGTAAAATACTTAAGTATACTTGAGTAATCAAAGCTTGAAGTATCAACCTCCCATATGACCCTGTAATCCCCCTATTGGGAATATACCCTGAAGAACTCAAATCACTCTATGAAAAAGATACCTGCACACGTATGTTTATCTCAGCATTGTTCACAATCGCAAGAACCTGGAAGCAACCATGCTGTCCATCAAAAGAGGACTGGATTTAAAAAATGTACATATATACGATGGAATACTATGCAGCCATGAAAAAGAACAAAATCATGAATTTCGCAGCAACCTGGAAGGAACTAGAGTCTATAATACTGAGTGACCTCTCACAGAAAGTATCACATGTGACCTTTCTGAGTATCACATGTTTTCACTCATATAGTGGACCTTGATCATCCAACGTATTACCATAAGAAAATGACTGACAGTGGTGGGAAACTATGCGAGGGGGAAGGAAATGGGATTAATGGTAGAAAATATCTGTCTGGGGATGGGGAGACACCTCTTAACAACAAGAGTGCCTGAACGAAGCATATTTGTATACCTAACCCTTAACTGTGCCCCACAATATCATAATAAAAAATATTGATTATTTAAAAAAATGTCTAAACAAGGATAGTACAAGTGAAACAGATAAATACAGTTAAATCTTAGAGACATGTTACTTGGCAATAAGATGTCTTGTGGAATGTTTTTCTTCAACGATGGAAAAAAAGACAGTGTTGCGTTAGACAATTGTTTGCTAAATACTGTATTCACAGGGATGTCAAGAGAATAATGACATCCTATTTAGGAAGTGTTCTTTTGGAAAGAGACATTTAATAAAACATTTCAAATCTAGGATAGACAGGGCTCACATAAAGTGATCACAGCTATTGGTCATACACATCTACTATTCATATAATGTACAATGTGAATGGTGCAATCCAGGATTATACAGTGTACACAAAAGGACATAGTGGCTCGAATGTAATAGAAATAAACATACCCTTCATCTATAGAGAAAGGTTTTAGAAATTCATTCTAATATCTGTAGATGTTTTGTGGCGAAAATAACATTTGAGATGGATCTTAAAAAAAAATAAGATATACAACAATTTTGTTTTAGTATATGTATAATATATGTGTTAGACCAGATAGAAAATTGTCTTCATTAGCCAAAGTAAGGAAGTTAAGAAAGGGAAAGATTAAGGAAGAAATTTTGCTCAATTGCTTAAATACAAATCTGATTTTAATAAGTTCTTATGTGACTGTAGTTCATTTCAAATTAGAAAGTTGAGAATTTGTCTTCTGATTCGGTTATCAAGATAAATAATGAAAATGTTCACAGTGGATTTGTTTGTTTTACTCTAGCTATGGGTTTTATCAGATTTGTATGACAAAAATCAGAAAATGAAAGAATCTTAATGCAGAGATTAACAAATTAATATTCAGCCGGGCTCGGTGGCTCAGCCTGTCATTCCGTGCCTTTGGAAGGCTGAGGTGAGTGGATTGCCTGAGCCCGCGGGTTCGAGACCCGCCTGGGCAGCGAGACTTCATCTCTACAATAAATCAAAAAAGAATCAGCCGGGTGTGGTAGCACGCGCCTGTAGTTCCGGCTACTCGGAAGGCTGAGGCGGAAGGATCGCCGGAGCCCAGCAGGTGGAGGCTGCGGTGGCTGGGAGCGGCCACTGCACTCCAGTCTGGGTGACAGAGTGAGACTCCAACTCAAAAAAAAACAAAAAAAACAAATTAATATTCCAGAAAGACCAAGTAAAATAGCTCCCAGAAGATAATACAGAATTATGGGTGATGGTGGATGCAGAAGTTCAAAATGTACTCTTTTTTTAATGTAATGTGGCCAAGAAAAAAGATGGGTGATTTCTACTAGTCCAATATGGATTTTAAAACCACAGTCACTTGAGAAGTATTCTCTGAGAAACATCTTAAGATAATTTAGATGACTTGTTTTCCATAAAGAGCAGGAAGGTTTTTATAAAGATAGTTATGACATGCTGACCAATGGTAAATTTTTGGATGAATTTTACCTTAGAATATTCATCTGTTGAATAATTTATGTTTAATTCCTATTCTTGCCATCAAGAAAACATATATGTAAATCAAGATTAACTGCATGAACATGAGTTTAAATTTACTTTTCAGAATTAGTCATCAAATGATGACATCAGAAAAACAGTCATTGTTCCCTCCATTGTGTATGGATACTTCATCTGTGACTCAGCCTGTGGTTGTTTAATTCATCTAGAATTCAAAATGTGTGCACAAGCTTTCATTTTTCATTTCTCTTATTTTAGTGCTGCTAGAACTGTGTTTAATGACCTTTTTTGTTCTTTTTATTTGAGGCTCTAACATAGTAGGTTAGATTATTGGGATCCTTTGAATTCCCATGGGGGAAAAATGTTTTTGAAATTTTGATGAACTTGCCTATATATTTAAATGTGTTACTTGCTGAATGGAAATGAAACCTTGGTCTCTCACTGGAGAGGCTAATGAATGAATGAGACTATAGAGGAAAGTATGCAAAGGGGAAAGTATATAAATATATTTTGTTTTAATCTGTTCAAAAGCTTTTATGCTTTTTTGGGGCATGGCATTTCTAGAAAGTTCTAGCAGGTCTTTGCTTTTCTTGGTAATTATTGTGCTAATTATCTTTTGATTATAAGAAAACTTTCTGTTAGCAACACTATCATGTCAACAACAGAATTGCCTGAATGCAGATTTAATTATACAGTTTATATGTTGTGGTTAGTTATAGCAGTAGTACTTCCCAACCTTTTTTATATAATTTTATATATAGAAAATTATACTAATATATGTGGTAAGCAGAAAAGGCTCCAAGACACTGAAAGCTCCATCCACTTCAGCCCCATGCAAAGACTGTAAAGGTCAGAGGAGTCCATGTCTCAGCATGCTAGTTAGTAATCTCTGAGTTGTAGTTCCTTTTCTCTTTGATAAATATGGTTCTTAATATTTTCAAGTTATAACTAAGTAATATTGTAACAAATAACAGCATAGGACACCATTTGATTAGTGTGGCAGAGTCTTCCTCTTATACCCAGGGAAAAGAAGAAAATTAAAAGTTAAATTGAAAAGACAAAATTATTTAACCCTAATACGTTTTTTGAAAATCTATTAACAAATTAAATGGGGCATATCACTGTCTGCTCTGTTCTGAGTAAACCCTAGTATTGTTCCTGTCTTTAAAAAGAGTTAGACTCTTTATAGTAAAGTTTGAAGTCTGGTAATGTGATACCACCTGCTTTTTTTTTTTTTTTTTTGCTGAGGATTGTTCTGGCTATTCTTGGTTGTTTGTGTTTCCATTTGAATTCCTGTGTTGTTTTTTCTAGGTCTGAGAAGAATGTTGCTGGTAATTTGATAGGTATTTCATTGAATCTGTAGATTGCCTTAAGTAAGATGGACATCTTCACAATGTTGATTCTTCCAGTCCACTAGCATGGGATATTTTTCCGCTTGTTTGTGTCATCTTTGATTTCTTTGAGTAGAGTTCTGTAGTTTTCATTGTAAAGGTCTTTCACGTCTCTGATTAGGAAGATGCCAAGGTATTTCATTTTTTTTGTGGCTATTGTGAGTGGAATTGTGCTTTTTATTTGTGTTTCCGTTTGTTTATTATTGGTGTAAAGAAATACGATTATCTTTTGCACATTTATTTTATATCCTGAGACTTTGCCGAAGGCCTTTATCAGTGTAAGGAGGTTTTTGACAGATTCTCTTGGGTTTTCTAGGTACACAATCATGTCATCTGCAAAGAGAGATAATTTGACTTCCTCTTTTCCTGTTTGGATACCCCTGATTGCCTTCTCTTCTCTGATTGCTCTAGCCAGGAATTCCTAGCTACAATCATCAAAATAGCTTGGTATTGGTACAGGAACAGGCATATAGATCAATGGAATAGAATTGAGATTCCAGAAGCAAAACCTCAATTTCTCAACCAACTCATCTTCGACAAAGCCTCCACCACCCACCACCGGGGAGAGGAGAACCTATTCAGTAAATGATGCTGGGAAAACTGGCTGACCACATGCAGAAGATTGAAACAGGACCCCTATCTATCCCCATACAAAAAAACTAACTACAAATAGATCAGAGACCTAAATGTAAAACCTCAAACCATAAGAACCTTAGAAAGTGAAGGAAAAGCCCTCATGAAAATCGGAACTGGCATCCAATTCCTGAACAAAACCCAAAACCCACAGCTCATAAGAGAGAAAATAGATAAATGGGACCTTATTAAACTGACAAGCTTCTGCAAAACCAAAGAAACCATCAAGAGAGCAGGGAGACAGCCTACAGACTGGGAAAAAGTATTTGCCAACTCCAGGTCCGACAAAGGCTTAACATCCTGGATCTACAAGGAACTCAAACGTGCTGAAAAGAAAAAAACAAACAACCCCATTATAAAGTGGGCAAAAGATATGAACAGACACTTCACAAAGGAAGACATCCGAGCAGCCAACAGGCACATGAAGAAATGTCCAACCTCACTAATCATCAGAGAGATGCAAATCAAAACCAGACTGAGATACCACCTAACTCCAGTCAGAATGGCAATTATGAAAAACTCAAAAAATAACAGTTGTTGGAGAGGGTGTGGCGAAAAGGGAACACTTCTACACTGTTGGTGGGAGTGTAAACTAGTGCAACCTCTGTGGAAAGCAGTGTGGCGATTCGTAAAAACTCTAAACATCAACCTCCAATATGACCCTGCAATCCCTCTACTGGGAATATACCCGGAAGAACTCAAACCACTCTATCAAAAAGATACCTGCACACAAATGTTTATCGCAGCATTGTTCATAATTGCATAACCTGGAACCAACCATGCTGTCCATCAAAAGAGGACTGGATTTTTTAAAATGTGGTACATATACATAATGGAATACTATGCTGCCATAAAAAAGAACAAAATCATGAATTTCACAGCAACCTGGATGGAACTAGAGTCTATAATACTAAGTGACCTCTCACAGAAACAAAGATCTGAGTATCACATGTTCTCACTCATATAGTGGACCTTGATCATCCAATGCACTACCATAAGAAAATGACTGACAGTGGTGGGAAACTATGGGGGCGGAAGGGGTATGGGACTAATGGTAGTAAACATCTGTCTGGGGACAGGAAGATACCTGTTATCAACAAGGGGGCCTGAATGAAGCATATTTGTATACCTAACCCTTAACTGTGCCCCACAATATCATAATAAAAAATATTGATTAAAAAAAAAAAAAGAGTTAGGTTCAAGCCAGGCGCAGTGACTCACGCTTGTAATCCCAGTGCTTTGAGAGGTGGAAACGAGAGGATTGCCTGAGCCTAGGGGTTTGAGACCAGCCTGGGCAACTTGGTGAGAACTCATCTCTACAATAAATTGGAAAACTAGCAGGCATGGTGGTTCGTGCCTGAAGTTCCAGCTACTTGGAAGGCTGTTGCAGAAGGATTGCCTGAGCCTAGCAGTGCAAGCTGCGGAGACTGTGAGCGTGCCACTGCACTCCAGCCCGGACAGCAGAGTGAGACTCCAACTCAAAAACAAACAAACAAATAAATAAATAAGAACTAGGTACATAAAATGAGACCTATATTGAAAATGTGTGCGTGGCTCTATTTATATGTAGAAATTGACCTATACTTAGTGCCTAGTCTAAAAATTTTATCAAGGACATTTGCATTAGCTTTCCATTTTGGAGCACTCACTAAACTAACTATTTTATAAGCATTATCTCATAATTCCCAAACTAATATAAGAGGGTAATATTATAATTACTATTTTACAGTGAATAATTTATGGCTACAGAGGTTAAGTGATTTGCTCAAGGTCATAAAGATAATTAGTGGCAATGCTGAAATTAAGACCACTGCATTCTGCATTCTGACTCTAGAGTTCCTATGTATTTTTATTGTATAAATTCTATAACTTCCTTTGGTAGATTATCCTTTTGAAGTAAATTGGTAGATTTAACTTCCATTGGTAGATTATTCTTCTGAAATAAATTGTTGTCACCCTGTATAGATACGTTTTTCTTTATTTTGCTTAGTACTTAGGGGCTTGTGGAATGTTTTTCTTCAATTGTGGAAAATTCTTTGCCAGTGTCACTTGAGACAGGACGTCTCCCATATTATCTTTATTTTCTTTTTCTGAAACTTATTTTCATTCTCCATGTCTTTTAATGTTTCTCCCCTTTTTCTCTCCTTTTTTTGCTGTCTCATTAGCTCTCTGTGTTTTCTTCCTAGGTTGTTTACTCAAATCTCTTTTTTTTCTAATTTAGTTATTATCTCTTTAGCTATTTCTCATCTACTTGATTTCAGTCTATGGTTGATAATAAAGTTGATTGGAGGATGGAAAAAGAGAGGTTAGTGTTTTCTTTCTTGTTCCCTCCCTCCTTTGATGCATGTATCTCTGGCATTGACTAGGTCCCTCTAAGAGTATAGATCCTGCCAGCAAAATCCCTGGTTAATTCCCTTTACCCTTCCCATGCCATTGTGAGTAGTTAATTTATTAAAATTCCTTTATCTGAACCATATTTGTTGAATTCTGTTAACTGTTTGGTCCCTAGTAGCTACACTACCTGTTTTTGTTTGTTTTTATACTGTCCTAAATGATCTGTTTATTCTTTTATTTCTTTACCTTTTAAACTGCTTAGTTTATAGTATTTGCAGATTTTATTAACTCTGTTATTGGGATGCTATTTTTTTGTTACTTATATCTGCTGACTCCCTTATCATGGTTCATTTTCTCATGTGGTTTGTAATTTTATATTGCAAGCTTATTTTCAACAGTTGACTCTTTCCATATGACTCCTATGAGCCCTATGCCGTGGAATAATCCCTACAGAGCAACTTTACATTTGTTTTTGCCAGGGCCCTAAATATTTTAGGGAAGTTTGGGCAGATTTTAGGTTCAATTGTCTTAATCATGCAAATAGTACATACAACAATACAACGTACAACACTAACAAGTAATAGGATTTAGCTTTCATTCCCCTTCTTTCTTTCTTCCTTTCTTCCTTCCTCCTTTCCTTCCTCCTTCCCTTCCTTCTTCCCTCCCTCATTCCTTTCCTTCATGCTGGCATTTCATTCTGTTGCCCAGGTTAGAGTGCTGTGGCATGATCACGGTTTACTACAGCCACAACTTCCTGGGCTTGGGCAATTCTTCCACGTCAGCCTCTCGAATAGCTGGGACTACAAGCACACGTCACTACACCTGGCCAATTTTTTGTAGAGACAAGGTCTCGTTATATTGCCTAGGCTGCTTTTAAACTCCTGGACTCATACAATTCTCTCATCTCAACATCCCAAAGTACCAGGATTACAGATGTGAGCCACTGTGTCTGGCCAGATTTTGTTTCTTATGAATGACTTTTTCAGGGTGCTCCTTTCATCTTTCCTCTATCCTGGGCATCTGGAAAACATCCATGACATTTCTTCAGCCCAGTGAAGGCTGAGTGTCTAGTGTATCTTTTGCTAAAGGGGTAGCTCATTTTGTCTTTATGCTTTATGAAAAGGATTCCTCACCTCAGGCTATAGACCATGTCTCCAGTCTCTACTCAGCATTTCGACCTTTATCTGAGTTTGACACTTTTACATACCATCATGGACCAGTTCTCACTTGTCCTGGTTTTATTTTTCGTCTTTATTTCATGTTTGGCTATTGTATTAGAATACTATTGGGTAGTTTTAGGAGAGTTCAGTGAAAGGACTGAGGTGTTAACTGGGAAGGGAAACCCCAGGGGGTGATACAGTACCTGGGAGCAGTTATTGTCTGCAGTCGACTTAAAGGGCAGGAGGGAGAGGTTGTCGCAACAGAGAATAAATACCCTGACTTCATTCTCCTCCTTCCTTTTTATCTCCTGCTACTTTCTCATTGATTGAAATCAATTTAAAAAAAAAAACAAGGGAATTTATCCATATTGATCATATAGGTTAGCATCCCTGGCACAGGGTGGTGAAGAGTGGAGAGTAGATTTAGAGGGCAAAAGAAAGATCTACAGCACTTATGTGTATTAAATTCACATGATATTTTATCCACAATTTCTATGCTGTGGTAGTACATGTGGAGAATGTTTATTTCAGTTTGGTTTCCATGCTCTTAAAGTTTCTTTGACATTCTTAAGTACCAGTCCTTTAAATCTTTGTTTTTCTCATCCTGCCTTGTACATATTATATTAAGTTCTCCTTAGCATCAATTAACTTTTTTTGGTGACTTTTTTTTTTCTTTTTTACTGAGGTAAAATATACTTAAGGCAAAATTTAACATTTTAACCATTTTTAACTGTACAATTCAACAGCATTAAGTACATTCACAGTACTGTGCACCGTAACCATCTATTTCCAAAACTTTTCCATCATCCCAAACAAAAGCTCTCTACCCATCAAACAACTCCTCATTCTTCCCTCCTAAGTCCCTTGTAGCCTCTATTCTTCTGTCTGTCTCTTCGAATTTGACTGTTGTAGGTACTTCATATAAGAGGAATCATATGATATTTGCCTTTTTGTATCTGGCTTATTCTACTTTGTGTAATGTTTTTAAAATTTGTGTATTTCTTAACCTGTGTTGTTTTCATTCTTTTTTATAGCTGAATAATATTTCATTGTATGTATATAACGTATTTAGTTTATCTATTGCTAGATATCTGGGTTATTTTCACATTTTGGCCATTGTAGGTAATGCTGCTTTCAATATTGGTATACAAGGGTTGATTAAGTTTCAGTAAAGTAGTTTTGCCTTGAATAAATTATATGCATCTTATATGACTTTTACCTAACAGACCATTTCATAACTAATGTAATACCAGAAATGCTATTTAATTTCTTTTTACCTTTTGAGTATATTTATAACTGACATATTTGGTATAAAAACCAGGGGCAAGGAGAAAGTGAATCCAAGTATCTTTAAAAGTATTTTATTCAGTAGTGATATTCTGACTCAGAAGAGCACATTTCTGTCATCATAATATTACTTGCTTAGTAATAGCATGAATGGTCAAGAAATATAATAATGGTTAATATTATCCCTGACTACGTTCAAGCATATTTTAAAGTTTTGGCAGAAAATATGGGTACCAGTGGGAAAAGGGGGGAAATTTCAAATAGTGTGTTTAGTTTCCACAGCAACCTTTCAAACATTAAAAATGGAATGTTAGTAATTTATTTTCTCTAAGGTGTATTTTTTTCTCCTGGGAAAAACTAGCTACACCGTGTCTGCTACTTCCCTACTTTTTGTTATAGACTGTTTTCTCTTTTTTTTAAACCCTAAGAATTGACTGCTTATACTGGTATAAGAGTTTTGTGGAGCTTGACATGTGAGCAAAGGTCTTTCAACTTAATTTTGTCATCTAATGACTATATCTTTTAAAGAGATTATCAGGGAGATCCTTTAGACTGGATTTTCATTTTATGTACTAGAAAATTGAAACACAGTGAATTAAAGTTAGCGCTGCACGAGGTAGAGACTGGGCCAACTCATATTAGCAAAATTCTAAGTTAATGGAATCTATGGGAGAGGCCTTGAAATCAAACAATTTTAATTTTTATCTCTTAAACTTGTAATCACATTATTTAGCTTCTGTGCCTTAACATCATCTGTAAAATGTGAATAATATTAATAGCCCCCTCAACATGTTAGTACAACTGTTAACTGAGTTTATGTGTAGTTTTTCTATTATATATACTCTAGAAATATCTATATCTTTCTATTTTTGTCTTCTTTAATTTTAATAAGATTTTGGTTTTCTTTGTAATAGATTTAGTCCTCAATATTTGACATTTTTATTCAATTGAAATTATTATATACTTGATTTATCTCCTTTATTATCTTAATGTGACTAAAACATTGATTGTTTTTCACATATTATAATACTGACTGTGCATTTCTGTAACAAACCCAACTTGGTTGTGATATATTTTCCTTTTTGTGTATTGCTAGATTGAATTTTATAATTGTCTAAAATTTTGGTATCTAGAGTCATGAGTAATACTGGCCTTTAATTTTTCTTTCTTATAATATTCTTGGCCATAGTTTAGTATCAAAATTTTGCTGTCTTCATAAAATAATTTGGGAAGTGTTTTCTTTTGTTTTACTCTCTAGCATAGTATGTTTTCCATGTGAAAAATGTCATAATTGCTAGATATTCCTCTGTTAATCCACACAGTAATCCTAACTGAAAAGGCCCTTTGTTATAACACATATTTCATAAATTGGAGGGTCTTAGGCATCATGTGGATATATAAGAAGCTTTAACTTAGAATTTTATTAGATGAGAGGGAGAATGAAATGGTAAGGACTAGATAGACAAAGGACACATTAAATTATGATAGCGGGAATACAGGTAAACATCTCGATCCTTTTCCCAGCCCCAACACTAATATTGCTTTGTTCCTAAAAACTTAATTTATACTACTCATTGATAAAAAGAATACTTAATGATAAAATAAAGATTTCAATTCCACTCCAGAGGCCCATTATATGTCAAATAAGACTAATGAACATATTTATCATAGATACTTAACATGTATAACATATTTTTGTTACTGTACAATTAGGATTTTATATTGTGGTTATCTTTTTGTCTTAATTTTTTTACTGTGATAATACATACACAACATAACATTTACCATTTTAAGTGAACAATTCTATGGGATTAAGCAATTCATATTGCTGTACAATTATCACAGCCATCCATCTCAAGAATTTATCTTCCCTGACTGACTGTAACTCTGTATACATTAAGCTATAACTTACCATCTTAATAGTAATTCTTCCAGTGTATGTACACTGAATTTCTTTTCATTTGTGTCACTTTCATTTCTTTTAGCAACATTTGTATCTTTCACTGTGCAAGTCTTTCACTTTCTTGGTTAGGTTTATTTTTAAGTATTTTATTTTGGGGAGTGCTGTTGTAAATGGAATTATTTTACTTTGTTGTTGTTCACTTTTAGTGCATAGAAACACAATTAATTTTTGTGTTTTGGTTTTGTATTCTGCAACTTTGCTGAATTCACTTATTGGGTATAAAAATTGTCTTATTGGAATCTTTAGAGTTTTCTTCATATCAGATCACGTCATATGTGAAAAGAGAGAATTTTACTTCTTTTTCAATTTGAATGTCTTTTATTAATTTTTATTTTATAATTGCTCCAGTTAGGACTTCTATTACTATTTTAAATAATTTTTCCACTTTATTTTGAAAATATTAGGCAATATAAAGTTGTACATAATTATCTCTTTTGATAATTTTCTTTATTGTAAAGGGAAACTTCTAGCATTGTTTTGGTTCTAATCAAATTCTGTACAAACCGCAAAATGGGATTACCTCAATTTATTTTACACAGAGTGAGTAGATTCCAAACATACTATTCTTCAGCATATGAATGTTAAATTATTTTGGAATATCAATTCATATTATAATTAATTTGAATATTATTTATCATGGTACATGACATAGATAGATATTTATGTGTATGTTCAAGTTATTTTTCATGTAAATAAGTAAAAATATATCCCATATATATTATGTACTGTATGTTTATATACAGTTTGTTTATATTTTCAGGTTTTAAAATATCCTTAATCATTTTAAACATTATTTTTCATCATATCTGGTATCTGAATTTCTTTAGAGTCAAATATTACTGTTGTTTTCTCAAATCTTGCTCACACTAGATTGCTTCCTTGTGAGTTATATAATTTTGTGTTGTGGGTTCATTATCGAAGGAACTTATCTATGAGGCTCTTACATAGTGGTTGAGGGCCTGTTGTCCTACCCCAAAAGGATTTTATGTGTTTGCTTCTCTAAAGGACTTAAGGGGCTTTCACTAGACCAAGACCTGTTACCATTAATTTAATAGCTAGAAATTTTTTGAAACATTTGAGCAGTATGCAGTTGAGCTCTTAGAGATATTACTTTATTCTTAGGTTTCTTCTGTTGTTTTCTAATTTCTTAAATTTAGTACTTATTAATGTTTAACCTTTTTGAAAAATTTAGATATTAAAGACATTCTTTATCATTAGAGGAATTCATAATATTTGGGGCGGGGCATTCGTGGACTGGGAAATTTAGGCCATAATTGAATTACTGCTTCCCAGAGACAATTCTGTATTTTGAAAGGTGAGGCAAAAATTTTGGAGTAGAGCCGGCTGTTTCTGCCACACTAATTGTTGCACTGATTCCAAAGGTAAAAATAAAATAAAACTTTACCAGTACACTCTAAGAACATATGCCACTGAACTTCAGCTGGATGGAGTTTTCAGAAATTTGTGCATTATATAATTGTATTTATTAAAAATTTATATGCCATTTTGAGGCTGTGGTGAGCCATGATCATGCCACTACATTTCAGCCTGAGTGACAGAGTGAGACCCTGACTCAAAAAAAGCACTAACATTTTGACAATTCTTCATGACAAATAAGCAAACACATACAAACTTATATACACATTTACATACTTCCCCAGGATATATTTACTCATAATCTATAGGTCTTTTGGAGACTGTTGTAACTACAGCATGATATTTTGGACCGCTGGGTTTTCAGTAGTCTCAGTAAAGGTGATTGAAAAGGATAAATATTATGGATCATTATATTTTTTTTGTTTGTTTTTTGTTTTTTGTTTTTTTTTTCATTAATCAGTATTTTTTATTATGGTTTTGTGGGGTACAGTTAAGGGTTAGGTGTACAATGACATTTCATTCAGGCACCCTGTAGATAAGAAGTGTTTTCCCATCCCCCAACAGATATTTGCTACTGTTAAT
>NW_007052755.1:162600-163509 GCF_000164805.1 Carlito syrichta
TTTTTTATTTGGGTTTCTGTTTGTTTATTATTGGTGTAGAGAAATGCGATTGTCTTTTGTACATTTATTTTGTATCCTGAGACTTTGCCAAAGGCTTTATCAATGTAAGGAGACCTTTGACAGATTCTCTTGGGTTTTCAAGGTACACCATCATATCATCTGCATAGAGAGATAACTTGACTTCCTCTTTTCCTATTTGAATACCTCTGATTGCCTCCTCTTCTCTGATTGCTTTAGCCAGGACTTCCAATACTATGTTGAACAGGAGGGGAGAGAGTGGGCATCCTTGTCTAGTTCCAGTTTTCAGGGGAATTGGTTCCAATTTTTGTCCATTTAGGAGTATGCTGGCTGTGGGTTTCTCGTAGATGGCTTTTACTATTTTGAGGTATGTTCCCCGTATGCCTAGATGTTCAAGGGTTTTTATCAAGAAGGGGTGCTGGATTTTATCAAAAGCTTTTTCTGCATCTAGTGATATGATCATGTGGTTTTTGTTTTGACATCTGTTGATGTATTTAATTACATTTATGGTTTTACGAATATTGAACCAGCCTTGCATGCCAGGAATGAAGCCTACTTGGTCATGATGGATGATTTTTGAGATGTATTGCTGAATCCGGTTTGCTAGGATCTTGTTGAGAATTTTAGCATCTATGTTCATCAAAGATATTGGCCTGTAGTTCTCTTTCTTTGTTGGATCTTTACCTGGCTTGGGTATCAATGTGATGTTGGCTTCGTAAAATGATTTGGGGAGAGTTCCATCTTTTTCAATCGCCTGGAATACCTTCAGTAGGATTGGTATCAGCTCCTCCTTAAATGTCTTGTAGAATTCTGCTGGAAAGCCATCTGGACCAGGGCTTTTTTTTGTAGGAAGTTTTCTTATTACGTGGTCGATTTCCTTGATTGTTATGA
>NW_007052756.1:0-365 GCF_000164805.1 Carlito syrichta
ACAAGATGTGGAAAAACATGCTAAACAGCTGGTTTGAGGAAAGCTTTTGGTAATATACAAAGAAACAAAAGAAAAAAGAGAGAGAGAGATCTATTTTATTCACATTCTTCACTCTGTTCTATCCTTTGCTTGAAGAATTTCTCTAAATGATCTTCCACTTAAACTGTTCTGAAATGAGCTTACTGAGGAAAAGTCTTTTGGAGTACGTACACTTCACTCTGTCTCTCTCACTGAAAGCCAACTAAGGATGCTAGATGAGGAACAGTAAGCAAGCAGGCAGATGATGGGACTCAAAGTACCACCAAACTGGCTGTGAGCTTCCTGTTTTTTATTTTCTCTGATACTTTTTGGCCTAGACTCAGGGA
>NW_007052757.1:0-734 GCF_000164805.1 Carlito syrichta
TAAAAGCAAGTCTAGCCTTCATTTTAATTTTTGCCACTCTTTTCAAAAGAAAAAATGATGTTCTAACCTTTGAAAGTTATTCTGATGGCTTAGAATGCCATATCCCTTTACTAAAGATTTACTAAACAGCCCTTTTATCCCTTTAATAAACACCCCTTGGGGAGGTGAATCTTTTCTTTCTCTCTCTCTCTCTCTAACTTACTTTTAAATAAACTGCTTTCTAATCTAAAAAAAAAAGATTTTGAGACTGGGCACACCTAAAATCCCAGCACTTTGGGAGACCAAAGTGGGAGGACTGTTTGAGTTCAGGAATTCAAGACCAGCCTAAGTAACACAGTTGAGATCTCATCTCTCAAACATAAATAAATAAATAAAAAGTAGTTGAGCATGGCAGCACATGATTGTAGTTTCAGCTACTTGGGAGGTTAGGTCAGAAGGATTGCCCAGGCCCAGGAGATCAAGGTTGCAGTGGGCTGTGATTGTGCCACCGCAATCTAGCCAGGGCAACAGAGTGAGACCCCCAACTCAAAAAAATAAAAAATAAGTAAAGATTTTGAAAAGTTTGGGATCTCTATGAAATGGTAGGTTTTAAATAGGGGAGAAACTGAGATGAAAAAAGAAAATGGGCAAATTTGAAGAGTGAGAAAGAACTGTTACTACAACTTGTCACGTGCTTGCATCCTTCGGAACCCCCACGTCTGAAGTTGGGGGTCTTCTCAGCATGGAAATGCTAG
>NW_007052758.1:0-829 GCF_000164805.1 Carlito syrichta
CAAGTCAGCTGACTTAACTCACTGACATCACTAGCTGGCCAGGTAGCTATCTAGCTGACTTAAATAACTAACTACCTAAGTTGCCAGTTGGCTTGCCAGCTCTCTTTTCTAAGTGAATTAAATAGCTAGCCAGTTGGCTAGACAATGGTATTAACTGGCTCACTACCTAACTACCCAGTTACCTAACTACTCAGCTGGCTTGCCAGCTGACTTAAGTAGCTGATTAACTAGCAAATTACCTAGCTAGCCAGCTGACTAATATAGTTACCTAACTAGCTAGCTACCTACCAAGCCAGCTAACTTAAGTAGTTAGCTAACTACCTAGCTACCTAGCTAACAAGCTGTCTTAAATAGTTAGCTGCCTAAGTACCCAGCTGACTTAACCAGATGGCTACATATTTAGCTTACTCATTTTCTAGCATGCATGCTAGCTAGCTGACTTAATCATCTCACTTAACTCATTAGCTAATGAGCTAGCTAGCTGACTCAACCAGCTGACTTAACTCTTTAGCTAACAAGCTAGCTACCTGACTAATCCATATGACTTAAGTGTTTAGCTAGCTAGCATACTCAAACAGCTGCCTCAACCCGTTTGCTAACAATCTAGCCTGCTGACTCACGTTAGTTAAGTAGCTAGCTACCTGACTCAACCTGCTGACTTTACCTGTTAGCTAATTACCTAGCTAGCTGTCTAACCAGCTGACTTTACTAGCTGACTTAGCAAGCTGGCTTAACTACTTAGCTAGCTGACTTAACTGGCTGAATTAAGTAGTTTGGAAGCTGACTTAACTACCTGAATCAAATAGTTAGCTAAATATTTAGCAGGTGA
>NW_007052759.1:0-408 GCF_000164805.1 Carlito syrichta
CCTGCCTGACAATGCTGGCCTGGGCATCCGCCTCCCACTGGAACTGGGGCTGGGCTCCTTCCAAGTAAGCCCCTAGCAGACACTCTTTCCCTCCAAGTCCTTGGGCAGGAGGGAGCTGCTGGTGTCTATAGGCCTTGGTGAACTTCATGATAGGGCAAGTGCTATTCTTTTCACCCATCTGTTCAACTGTCCATCTGTCTGTCCATCTTCCATCTATCCATCCATTTTTCTATCCATTCAACTATCCATCCATCCATCTATTGGCCCTTCCTTCCTTCCACCCACCCATTCGTCCACTCTCTATTCATTCAGTTACCCATGATCCCATTCATTTATCTATCCATCCACCAATCCATCCATCCACCCATCCACCCACCCTTCCCTCCAAATGTCTGTCCATCCGTCCAT
>NW_007052760.1:0-321 GCF_000164805.1 Carlito syrichta
TTGATTTTTATTCTTATAGTGGTCTACAAATATTAAGACAGAAAACACATCCATGTGATTGTAGGATCCTCTGAGACTCTACAACCTTAGAAAAGCCGTTAAAACTGATGAAAATGCATCTGGCTTGGCAGTAGACTCCATATTAAATGGTAATGCTCAAAGTAATGACTACAACAGCAGAAGGCTGTGGGGAGGGGAGGAGGCAAAAGGCTGAAATTTCTGCAACTGACACTGGGCAGAAAGAAAAATAAGGGGAAAAAAATGTGCTAATACTGTTTGAAAATGGCAGCCTGTTAATAATCATTGCATTCCTGAAAACAC
>NW_007052762.1:0-711 GCF_000164805.1 Carlito syrichta
AGACTATAAGAATCTTAGAAAATGCAGGAGACACCCTTATGGAAATTGGAACTGGCCACCGATTCCTGATCAGAACTCTAAATGCCCATACCTTAAGAAATAAGAGCCGGGTTTGGTGGCTCAGCCTGTAATTGAGACTCCAACTCAAAAAAAACAAAACAACAACAACAACAACAAAAAAAAAGAAATAAGATAGACAAGTGGGACCTCATCAAACTAACGAGCTTCTGCAAAGCAAAATAAATCATGACGACAGTAGGGAGACAGCCCATGTAATGGGAAAAATTATTTGCCAACTGTATATCTGACAAAGGCCTAACATCTAATATCTACAAGGAACTCAAACGTGCTGAAAGGAAAAAAACAAACAGTCCCGTTAAAAAGTGGGCAAAAGAATGAATAGACGCTTCTCAAAAGAAGATATACGAGCAGCCAACAGACACATGAAAAAGTGTCCAGCCTGACTCATCATCAGAGAGATGCAAATCAAAACCACATTGAGATACCACCTAACCCCAGTAAGAATGGCCATCGTTAGTAAAACAAACAATAGATAAAGGTGAGGATGTGGAGAAAAAGGAACACTTCTATACTGCTGGTGGGAATGCAAACTCTTTGGAAGACAGCGTGGTGATTTCTGAAAGAACTAGAAATTGACCTTCCATATGACCCAGTAATTACCCTATTGGGAATATACCCAGCGGAGCTCAG
>NW_007052763.1:0-809 GCF_000164805.1 Carlito syrichta
TTGTGGGCTGACAAGTCGGCCAACCACTAGATTGTTTAACACGTTGGCTGCCTACTCAGCCTACTTGCTAGCTGGTGCAATGAGTCGGCCGAATAATCGGCCGACTAGTTAGCTGGGTTAACAAGATGACTGACGATTTGGCCCACTAGTTAGCAATGGTAACTAGTTGCTGCTTGGTTACTGACCTAACTAGTCGGACGACTAGTTTGCCAACAAGTTAGCTGACCTAACTAGTCGGACGACTATTTAGCTGTGCTAACTTGTCAGCTGACAAGTTGGCTGAATAGTTGGATGATTGTTTAGCTCACTTTACTACTTGGATGACTAGCTAGTGGACCGGTTGCCTGACTAAACTAGTCAGCTTCGTGTGAGCCAACAGGTGAGCTGACTTAACTAGTCAGTGGGTGAGAGAGCTGCCTGGTCAGCTGACTTAACAAGTCAGCCAGCAAGTGAGCCGACTGGTAAGTTGACGTAACTAGTCGGACGGCAAGTGAGCTGACTGGTCAGCTGACTTAACTAATCTGCTGGTGAGTGAGCTGACTGGTCAGCTGACTTTAGTTGGCTGGAAAGTGAGCTGACTGGTCAGAAGACTTAACTAGTTGGTTGGCGAGTGAGCAGACCAGTGAGCAGAATTAACAAGTTGGCTGTCGAGTGAGCCAGTGGGTGAGATGACTTAACTAGTTGGCTGGTGAGCAAGCCAACTAATTAGCTGTCCTGTTGGACTGTGAGTAAGTCAATGAGTTAGTTGAACTTTTGGTTGGTGAGTGAGCCGTCTAGTATGCTGACTGGTTGGCATGTAAGGGAGCAGA
>NW_007052764.1:0-3365 GCF_000164805.1 Carlito syrichta
AGGCGGCTAGCAAGCTGACTTAATTACCCAGCTACCTATCTAGCCAGGTGGCTAGCCAACTGACTTAACGTCCTGACTTAAAATAGCCAGCTGGCTAGCCAGCTGATGTAACTAGCGAGCTACCTAGCTAGCCAGTTGGCTAGCCACTTGAATTAACTAGCTGACTTAACCAGCTAGACAGCTGGCTACCCAGCTGACTCAACTAGATGACATAAATAGATAGCCAGCTGTCTAACCAGCTGACTTAACTAGCAGACATCACTAGCTTGCCAGGTGGCTAGCCAGCTGACTTAAATAGCTAGCTACCTAAATATCCTGCTGGCTTGCCAGCTGACTTAACTACCTAGCTAATTAGTTAAACAGCTGGCTAGCGAGCTGACTTAACAAGCTAGCTACACAGTAAGGCAGCTGCTTAGCCAGCTGACTAAACTAGCTGACTTAACTAGCTAGCTACCCAGCTAGCCAGCAGACTTTAGTAGCTGAAATAAGGAGATAGCTACCCAGTTGTATACTTAATTAGCTGACTTAGTTAACTAGCTGACATAACTAGCTAGCTAGCTGATATAACTAGCTGACTTAACTAGCTATCTACCTAGCTAGCAAACTGACTTAACTAGCTGAAATAATTAGCTAGTCAGCTATCTAGCCATCTGACTCAACTAGCTTTTAAATAGATAGCACGCTGGCTAACCAACTGACTTAATGAGGTGACTTAAATAGCTAGCCAGCTGGTTAGCCAGCTGACTTAACTAGTTGACTAACGAGCTAGGTAGCTGGCCAGCCAGGTGACTAAACTAGCTGACTTAACTAGATATCCAGACGGCTAGCCAGCTGACTTAACTAGCTCTCTACCTCTCTAACTACCTGGATAGCCAGCTGATTTAACTAGCTGACATAATAGCTAGCCAGCTGGCTAGCCATCTGACTTAACTAAGTCACTAAATAGTCACCCATCTTGCTAGCCAGCTGACTTAACTAGCTGTCTTAACTCGCTGGCCTGCTTTCTAGCCAGTTGAATTAACTAGCTTACTACATAGCTAGATAGCTGCCTATCCACTTGAATTAACTAGGTGACTTATCTAGCTAGCTGACTGTCTAACCAGCTACTTTAACTATCAAGCTACCTAGCTAGCCACTGCCTTCTCAGCTGACTTAACTACGTGACTTAACTAGATAGCCAGCTGACTAAATAGCTGACATAACTAGTTAGCTACCTAGCTACCAAACTGGCTAGCCAGCTGTCTTAACAAGCTGACTTAACAAGTTAGCCAGCTGGCTAGCCAGCTGACGTAGTTGCCTAGCTACCTAGCTAGCCAGCTGACTTAACTAGCTGAAAGAACTAGTGAACCAACTGGCTGCCCGTCTGACTTAACCAGCTTTTTAACTAGCTAGCCAGCTGGCTATACAACGGCCTTCAACAGCTGACTTACCTAGCTAGACAGCTGGTTAGCCAGATGACAAAACTAGCTGGCTTTACTAGCTGACTAGCTGGCTAGCCAGCTGACTTAATTGCCTGGCAACCTTGATAGCCAGGAGTCTAGCCAGCTGACTTAACTAGCTGACTTAAAGTAGCTAGTTGGCTAGCCAGCAGACTTAGCTAGCTACCTACCTAGCTAGGCAGCTTGATAGCCAGCTCACTTAACTAGCTGACCTAACAAGATAGCCTGATGGCTAGCCAGCACATTTAACTAGCTACCTGCCTACATATCCCTCTGGCTTGCTAACTGATTTAACTACCTAAGTACCTAGCTAACATGCTGGACAGCAAGCTGACTTAGCTACGTGACTTAACTAGCTAGGCAGCTGGCTAGCCAGCTGATTTCACTAGCTAGGTACCCTGCTAGGTAGCTGGCTAGCCAGCTGACTTAAACTGACTTAACTATCTAGATACCTGGCTAACAGGATGACTTAACTAGCTGACTTAACTAGCTAACTACCTATCTAGCCAGTTTCCTGGTCAGCTGACTTAACTAGCTGACTTAATTAGCAAGCCAGCTGCCTGGCCAGCTGAATTAACTAGCTGACTTAGCCAGTTAGCCAGCTAGTTAGCCAGTTAACTTAACTAGTTAGCAACCTAGCTAGCCAGCTGGGAAGCCAACTGAATTAAATAGCTGATGTAAATATCTAGCCAGCTGGATAGATAGCTGACTTAACCAGCTTGCTACCTAGTTAGGCAGCTGGCTAGCCAACTGACGTAACTGGTTGACTTAACCTGCTAGCCAGCTGGTAAGCCAGCTGAATAAACTAGCTGAATTAACTAGTTAGCAAGGCGGCTAGCCAGCTGACTTAACTAGCTCTCTACCTACCTAGCTAGCTGGCTTGCCAACTGACTTACCTAGCTGACTTAATTAGCTTGCCAGCTGGCTACACAACTGACTTAATTAGCTCGCTACCTAGCTAGTCAGCTGCTTAGCCAGCTGACTTAATTAGCTGGCTTAAATAACTGGTCTGCTTGCTAGTCAGCTGAATTAACATGCTTGCAATATAGCTAGTCAGCTGGCTAGCCAGCTGACTAAACTAGGTGATTTAACAAACTAGCCAGCTGTATAGCCACCTGACTTAATTAGGAAGCTATATACCTTGCCAGCTGACTAGCCAGCTGACTTAACTAGGTGACTTAAGTACCTAGCCAGCGGGCTCTTAACTATCTAGCTACCTATCTAGCCAGTCGTCTAGTCAACTGACTTAACTAAGTGACTTAACTAGGTAGCCTGCTGGCTAGCCAGCTGACATAAATGCCTAGGTACCTAGCTATCCAGCTGGATAGCCAGCTGACTTAACTAGCTAGCTACCTACATAAACTGATGGCTTTCCAGCTCACTTAACTTCCTAGGTACCTAAGTAACCAGCTGGCTAATGAGTTGATTTAACTATGTTACTTCACTAGCTATCTAACTGGCTATCCAGCTGACTTAACTAGGTAGCTACCCAACTATGCAGCTGGCTATACAGCTGACTTAACTAGCTAGCAAGCTGACCTAACTAGCTGACATAAGCAGCTAGCTACCTAGCTAGCCACCTGGCTTATTTTGCTGGCTTAACTAGCTGGCTAGCCTGCTTACTAAACTAGCTGACTTAACTTGCTACCTAGCTGCCATAACTAGCTGACATAACCAGCTAGCTACCTAGCTAGCCATCTGGCTTATTTAGCTGGCTTAAGCTAGCTAGTTAGCTAGCCTGCTGACTTAACTAGCTGACTTAACTTGCTACCTAGCTGCCATAACTACCTGACTAATATAGCTAGCTTCCTAGTTAGCCAGGTGACTTAACTAGCTGAATAACTATCTAGCAGATAGCAGGAATTGGACTTACAGCTTTTTAACTGACTAACGAGCTGGATAACGAACAGTCTTCATGAGCTAACT
>NW_007052765.1:0-381 GCF_000164805.1 Carlito syrichta
CTTAACCAGCTTACTACCTAGGTAGCCAGCTGACTTAACTAGCTGACTTAACTAGCTAGCCAGCTGACATAACTAGCCATCTTATGTAGCTTGCTTCCTAGCATCCAGCTGCCTTAACTAGATGAATTAACCAGCTAGCCAGTTGGCTAGTGAACTGACTCAACTAGGTGACAACTTGTTAGACAGCTGGCTAGACAGCTGACTTTACTAAGTCACATCACTAGCTATCTAGGTGGCTAGCCGGCTCACTTAACTAGCTAGCTACTTATGTATCACGTTGGCTTGCCAGATGACTTAACTACCTACCTATCTATATAACCAGATGGCTAGCGAGCTGACTTAACTAGGTGACTTAACTAGCTAGCCAGCTGACTAGCCAGC
>NW_007052766.1:0-319 GCF_000164805.1 Carlito syrichta
AATGCACAAATGAAGAAAAACCAAAAGAAGAATATAGGTCTCACACAGACCCCTGGGAGGACAGACACTGAGAAAACAGACTTCGGAACACAAACAATAAAGAGCCCCCAGAATGACTGGTCACATGAAACAAACCCAGACATCAAGACATTAATAGAGAATAAAAAAAATTGAGGAGACAAGAGGAAAATAGGAAGGAGCTGATGTCAGAAATAACAGCAGTAAATAATATGGTGATGGAAATAAATAACAAACTAATAAGCATGGAAAGCAGAATTAGCCAAGCAGAAGAAAGAATCTCAGAGCTCGAAGACCAAAA
>NW_007052767.1:0-615 GCF_000164805.1 Carlito syrichta
ACTACAGGCATGCACCACCACACCTAGCTAATTTTTTGTTGTATTGAAAAGACGAAGTCTCGCCATGTTGCTTAGGCTGGTCTTGAACCCCTGAGCTCAGGTACTCCTCTCCAAGTGCTGGGATTACAGGTGTGAGCCGCCGTGTCTGGCTTCATGTCTACAATAAATCAAAAAATTAGCTAGGCATGGTGGCACACGCCTATACTTGGAAGGCTGAAGCAGAAGAATTGCCTGAGTCCAGCAGGTCGAGGGTGAATCAAAAAATTAACAGGCGTGGTCTTGTATAATTGTGGTTCCAGCTACTTGAAAGGCTGGGGCAGAAAGATCACCTGAGCCCAGCAGGTCAAGGCTGCGGTGGCTGTAAGTGTGTCACTGCACTCCATCCTGGGCAACAGAATGAGACTCCTACTCCAAAAAAAAAAAAAAAATATATATATATATATATATATGTGTGTGTGTGTGTGTGTGTGTGTGTGTGTGTATGATCATCTCAACTGATGTAAAAAAAGACATCTGACAACTCCAAAAATGCTTTCATGAGCAAAACCCCTAGGAAATTAGGAAAATTCCTTAACATGTTAAAGGGTATTTATGAAAAACCCACAGCTAACATCA
>NW_007052768.1:0-453 GCF_000164805.1 Carlito syrichta
GCCTGGAATACCTTCTGTAGGATTGGTATCAGCTCCTCCTTAAATGTCTTGTAGAATTCTGCTGGAAAGCCATCTGGACCAGCTTTTTTTTGTAGGAAGTTTTCTTATTACGTAGTCGATTTCCTTGATTGTTATTGGTCTATTTAGGGTCTCAATTTCTTCTTATTCCAACTTAGGTAGGTTGGGTGATGTCAGAAAGTCCTCCATTTCCTTAAGGTTTTCAAGTTTGTTTCCATATACGTGTATGTAGTAGTCTCTAATGATCTTTTGTATTTCTTCAGGGTCAGATGTGACTTCATCTTTTGTGTCCCTGATTGTGCTTATTTGGTTTTTTTCTCGTTTTTTCTTGGTCAGTCTAGCTAGGGGATCATCAATCTTGTTTATGCTTTCGAAGAACCAGCTTTTTGTTTCATTGATTTTTTGTATTATCTTTTTGTCTTCTATGTCCTGGAT
>NW_007052769.1:0-937 GCF_000164805.1 Carlito syrichta
TTTGTGTGTGTGTGGCTGTTGTGAATGGGATTGTGCTTCTTATTTGGGTTTCTGTTTGTTTATTATTGGTGTAAAGAAATGCGATTGTCTTTTGCACATATGTTTTATATCCTGAGACTTTGCCAAAGGTCTTTATCAGTGTAAGGAGGTTTTTGACAGATTCTCTTGGGTTTTCAAGGTACACGATCATGTCATCTGCAAAGAGAGATAATTTGACTTCCTCTTTTCCTATTTGGATACGCCTGATTGCCTTCTCTTCTCTGATTGTTCTAGCCAGGACTTCCAATACTGTATTGAACAGGAGGGATGAGAGTGAGCATCCTTGTCTTGTTCCAGTTTTCAGGGGGAATGGTTCCAATTTTTGTCCATTTAGGAATATGCTGGCTGTGGGTTTCTTGTAGATGGCTTTTACTACTTTGAGGTATGTTCCCTGTATGCCTAGATGTTTGAGGGTTTTTATCAAGAAGGGGTGCTGGATTTTATCAAAAGCTTTTTCTGCACCTAATGATATAATCATATGGTTTTTGTTTTGACATCTGTTGATGTATTTAATTACATCTATTGTTTTACAAATGTTGAACCAACCTTGCATCCCAGGGATGAAGCCTACTTGGTCATAATGGATGATTTTTGAGATGTGTTATTGAATCTGGTTTGCTAGGATCTTGTTGAGAATTTTAGCATCTATGTTCATCAAAGATATTGGCCTGTAGTTCTCTTTTTTTGTTGGATCTTTACCTGGCTTGGGTATCAATGTGATGTTAGCTTCATAAAATGATTTGGGGAGGGTTCCATCTTTCTCAATCACCTGAAATAGCTTCAGTAGGATTGGATTCAGTTCCTCCTTAAATGTCTTGTAGAATTCTGCTGGAAAGCTATCTGGCCCAGGGCTTTTTTTTTTTGTAGGTAGTTTTCTTATTACATAGTCAATTTCCTT
>NW_007052769.1:2061-2596 GCF_000164805.1 Carlito syrichta
CTGTAGGTATCAATTAAGTCCATTTGGTCCAGAGTCACATTGAGGTTCTGGATCTCATTGCTGATTTTTTGTCGTGATGATCTGTCTAGGGTTGTGAGTGGTGTTAGAGTTAATATCCTTCTTTAGTTTTCCTAGGAGTTGCTTTATAAAAGTTGGTGCACCTATGTTGGGTGCATATATGTTTAGGATGGATATTTCTCATTGATAGAGTGAAACTTTTATCATTATGTAGTGGCCCTCTGTATCTTTTTAAATTTTTGATAGCTTAAATGGTATTTTGTCTGAAATTAGGATCGCGACTCCTCCTTTCTTTTGTGTTCCATTCGCCTGAAAATTTGTTTCCCATCCTCTTTGAGTATGTGTATGTCCTTTTTAGTGAGATGGGTCTCTTGAAGGCAGTATATTGTTGCCTGGTGATATTTTTATCCATTTTACCATTCTATGTCTTTTCAGTGGTGCATTTAGTCCATTCATGTTCAGGCTAATTATTGAAATGTGAGAGCTCATCCCTATCATAGAGTTCTTATAGAGTTGT